>NW_023270062.1:252672-395443 GCF_011800145.1 Mirounga leonina
TCTTTCTTTCTTTCTTTCTTTCTTTCTTCTTTCTTTTTTTTTTTTTTGTCAAGGAGGAGGCCTGTGTTTCTTTAGTGTCTGTTTCTAGATTTTTTATTTTCCCTTTGAATGCACTGTCTTTCCCTGTTTCTTTTTGTGCCTCATAATCTTTTGTTGAAATTTGGGCATTTACTTATTTTTGTAAATTTTATTTTATTATGTTATTTTAGTCACCATACAATACATCATTAGTTTTTGATGTGGTGATCCACAATTCATTGTTTTCGTATAACACCCAGTGCTCCATGCAGTACGTGCCCTCCTTAATACCCACCACCGGGCTAACTCATCCACCCACCCCCCTCCCCTCTAAAACCCTCAGTTTGTTTCTCAGAGTCCATAGTCTCATGGTTCACCTCTCCCTCCCATCCCCCCCCTTCATTTTTCCCTTCCTTCTCCTAATGTTCTCCATGCTATTCCTTATGTTCCACAAATACATGAAACCAGATGATAATTGACTTTCTCTGCTTCACTTATTTCACTTAGCATAATCTCCCCCAGTCCCATCCATGTTGATGTAAAAGTTGGGTATTCATTCTTTCTGATGGCTGAGTGATGTTCCATTGTATATATGGACCACATCTTCTTTATCCATTCATCTGTTGAAGGACATCTCGGCTCTTTCCACAGTTTGGCTGTTGCAGACATTGCTGCTATGAACATTGGGGTGCATATGGCCCTTCTTTTCACTACATCTCTGTCTTTGGGGTAAATACCCAGTAGTGCAATTGCTGGGTCATAGGGTAGCTCTATTTTTAATTTTTTGAGGAACCTCCACACTGTTTTCCACAGTGGCTGTACCAACTTGCATTCCCACCAACAGTGTAAGAGGGTTCCCCTTTCTGCACAACCTCTCCAACATTTGTTGTTTCTTTCCCTGTGCATTTTTGCCATTCTAGCTAGTGTAAGGTGGTATCTCAATGTGGTTTTAATTTGAATTTCCCTGAGGGCTTATGATGATGAACATTTTTTCATGTGTCTGTTAGCTATTTGTATGTCTTCTTTGGAGAAGTGTCTGTTCATGTCTTCTGCCCATTTTTTTGTCTTGTTTATTTGTTTTTTGGGTGTTGAGTTTGGGAAGCTCTTTATAGATCTTGGATACCTGCCCTTTGTCTGTAGTGTCATTTGCAAATATCTTCTCCCATTCTGTGGGTTGCCTCCTTGTTTTGTTGACTGTTTCCTTTGCTGTGCAGAAGCTTTTGATCTTGATGAAGTCCCAAAAGTTCATTTTTGCTTTTGTTTCACTAGCTTTTAGAGATGTATCTTGAAAGAAGTTGCTGTGGCTGATGTCAAAGAGGTTACTGCCTATGTTCTCCTCTAGGATTTTGATGGATTCCTGTCTCACATTGAGGTCTTTCATCCATTTTGAGTTTATCTCTAACGAGAATGGTTGAGTTTCATTCTTCTGCATGTGGTTGTCCAATTTTCCCAGCACCATTTATTGAACAGACTGTCTTTCTTCCATTACATATTTTTTCCTGCTTTGTTAAAGATTATTTGACCATAGAGTTGAGGGTCCATATCTGGGCTCTCTATTCTGTTACATTGGTCTATATGTCTGTTTTTGTGCCAATACCATGCTGTCTTGGTGATCACAGCTTTGTAATATAGCTTGAAATTGGGCAACGTGATGCCCCCAGCTTTGTTTTTCTTTTTCAACATTTCCTTGGGATCTCGGGGTCTTTTCTGATTAAATACAAATTTTCGGATTGGTTGTTCCAGCACTTTGAAAAATGTCATTGGAATTTTGATCAGGATGGCACTGAAGGTATAGATTGCTCTGGGTAGCCTAGACATTTTAACAATGTTTTCAAATTGGCAAAGAAGAAGTCAAACTCTCCCTTTTTGCAGACGACATGATACTTTATGTGGAAAACCCAAAAGACTCCACCTCCAAATTACTAGAACTCATACAGCCATTCAGTAATGTGGCAGGATACAAAATCAATGCACAGAAATCAGTTGCTTTCTTATACACTAACAATGCAACTGTAAAAAGAGAAATTAGAGAAATGATTCCATTTACAATAGCACCAAAAACCATAAGATACCTCAGAATAAACCTAACCAAAGAGGTAAAGGATCTATACTCTAGGAAGTATGGAACACTCATGAAAGAAATTTGGGCATTTAAAAACCAGCTACTTCTACCAGTCTTTAAGGACTGGCTATATGCAGGGGAAGACCTACACTAAGCCCACTTTAACAGCTCAGGGTCCATTCCAGTCTTTTCTGGAGATGCATCTTCCTTGGGCCTGTGCATGTGCTTTTATTCCCAATCTGCATATACTCAGCTATTTTTCAATGTGTTAATTTCCCTAGGAGGCTTACCCCTGCTTCTCAGAAGCTTTGAAAGTACCTTTGTATTCCTCTGCCCATAAGCTCTTGCCCCCAGACACCTGTGTTTCTGCAGAACCCTTCCATCTGTCACCTGCCACTGGTTTGGATAACCTCCAATCAGATATGCAAATTATGACACCATTCCAGTCAGTGCCCCAAGTATGGTGAGATAGAAACCAATCCCTCAGGCTGCCTATGAACAAGATAGATCACTGCAAGCATCTTCCACCTTTTTCCTTATATTCCTGAGGGAAGCACTGGGAATTGGGTGCTTTCTTTCCAATTGCATCATGCTACACTAGAAAGGGTGTGGGGCAAGGATGAGCAAAAGGACTATGAATTTTTCTACCATTTTGGGTACAGCTTTTTCTTGGTTAGGCATTTACTTGGTTGCTGCAGCTTCTTAACTGGTTTCTAGGGTTCTCACTAAGGTACTTTGGTCCACCTATTGTTTACTTAGTGTCTCCGTTGAACAAGGCCCTTAGGCTTCCTATTTGCCATCTTACTGATGTCATTCCCTATTACTTGTTAAAACTGCATATGAAATCATAATTATTTCAGAATTAAAAAAAATAATTTTTAAAGAACAGCTCAAATTTGGTCAAGTCCAAAGTGTTTCTTTCAGCACAATCTTTCTGCTAGTAAATTTACTCTTCAATTATGAACATGCCCAGTCTTTGTTTTTTAAGTTTTTATTTAAATTCCAGTTAGTTAACATATAGTGTAATATTGGTTTCAGATGTACAATATAGTGATTCAACACTCCCACACAATACCCAGTGCTCATCACAAGTACATTCCTTAATCCCCATTATATATTTAACCCATCCCCCACCCACCTCCCTTCTGGTAACCATCAGTTTGTTCTCTATAGTTAAGAGCCTGTGCCTTGGCTTGCCTCTCTCTTTTTCCCTTTGCTCATTTGTTTTGTTTCTTAAATTCCACATATGAGTGACATCTTATGGTTTTTGTCTTTCTCTGACTTATTTCGCTTAACATAATACTCTCTAACTTCATCCATGTTTTTGCAAATGGCAAAATTTCATTCTTTTTCATGGCTGAGTAATATTCCATTGTATGTATCCATTCATCAGTCAGTGGACACTTGGGCTATTTCCATAATTTGGTCTTGTAGATAATGCTGCTCTAAACATCCATGTGCATGTATCCCTCTCAATTGGTATTTTTGTATCATTTGGGTAAATATCTAGTAGTGCAATTTCTGGATCATAGGGTAGTTCTATTTTTAACTTTTTGAGTAAACTCCATACTGTTTTCCAGAGTGGTTGCACCATGCATTCCCACCAAAAGTGCAAGAGGGTTTGCCTTTCTCCACATCCCTGTCAACACCTGTTGTTTCTTGTGTTGTTGATTTTAGCCATTCTGAGATGATATCTTTGTAGTTTAGATTTACATTTCTCTGATGATGAGTGATGTTGAGCATCTTATCATGTGTCTATTGGCTAGCTGTATGTCTTCTTTGGTAAAATGTCTGTTCATGTCTTCTGACCATTTATATTTATTTTTATTTTTTTAAAGGATTTTTATATATTTGTTTGAGAGAGAGAGAGAGCATGAGTGTGGGGAAGGGGCAAGGGGAGAGGTACAAGCAAACTCCCTGCTGAGCAGGAGCCCAATGCAGGGCTTGATCCCAGGACTTTGGGATTATGCCATGAGCTGGAGGCAGATGCTTAACGGACTGAGCCACCCATGTGCCCCTACCCATTTTTTAATAGGATTATTCATTTTTTGGGTGTTGAGTTGTAGAAGTTCTTCATATATTTTGGATATTAACCATTTATGAGATATGTCATTTGCCAATATCTTCCCCAGTCTACAGAATGGGAGTTTAGTTTTGTTGATTGTTTCCTTTACTGTGCAAAACTTCCTTTGATGACATCCCAATAGTTTATTTTTGCTTTTGTTTTCCTTGTCTGAAGAGACATACCTAGAAAAAAGTTGCTATGGTTGATGTCAAAGAAGTTACTGCCTTTGTTCTTTTCTAGGATTTTTAAGGTTTCGGATCTCGCATTCAGGTCTTTCATCCATTTTGAATTTATATCTGTGTGTGGTGTAAGAATGTGGTCCAGGTTCATTCTTTTGCATGTTGCCATCCAGTTTTCCCAATACAATTTGTTGGAGACTATCTTTTTCCCATTTGATATTCTTTCCTGCTTTGTCAAAGATTAATTGACCATATAGTTAAGGGTTTATTTCTTGGTTTTCTATTCTGTCCCATTGATCTGTGTCTTTTTTTATGCCAGGTTCATACTGTTTTGATTCCTACAGCTTTGTAATATATCTTAAAGTCTGGAATTGTGATGCCTCCAGCTTAGCTCTTCTTTTTCAAGGTTGCTTTGGCTATTTGGGATCTTTTCTGGTTCCATACAAATTTTAACATTGTTTGTTCTAGCTCTGTGAAAAATGTTGTTGGTGTTTTGATAGGGAGTACATTAAATGTGTAGATTGCTTTGGGTTGTATAGACATTTTAGCAATATTTTTTCTTCCAATCAATGAACATGGAATATTTTTCCATTTCTTTGTGTCCTTTTCATTTTCTTTCATAAGTGTTTTATAGTTTTCAGAGTACATATCTTTTACCTCTTTCATTAGGTTTATTCCAAAGTATCTTATTGTTTTTGGTACAGTTGTAAATGGTATGAATTCCTTCATTTCTCCTTCTGATGCTTCATTACTGATGTTTAGAAATATAATAGATTTCTGTATGCTGACTTTGTAACCTGTGACTTTACTGAATTTATCAGTTCCAGCAGTTTTTTGATGGAGTCTTTCAATTTTTCTATGTATTATCATGTCATCTGCGAATAGTCAATGTTTTACTTCTTCTTTGCTGATTTGGATGCCTTTTTTTTTTTAATTCCTATAGTTAACATGCAGTATAATCTTAGTTTCAAGTATACAACATAGTGATTCATCAATTCCATATATCACCCATGCTCATCACAAGTGTACTCCTTAATCTACATCACCTATTTTACCCATTCCCACCACCCCTTTGGTAACCATCTGTTCATTCTCTATGTTTATGAGTCTCATTCTTGGTTTTTCTCTCTCTCTTTTTTCCTTTCCTCATTTGTCTTGTTTCTTAAATTCCCCATATGAGTGAAATCATGTGATATTTGTCTTTGACTGACTTATTTTGCTTAGCATTATGCTCTCCAGCTCCTTCCATGTTATTGCTAATGGCAAAATATTCTTTTTGCAGTTGAATATATATATATATATTTATATGTATACCACATATATACACCACGTCTTCTTTATCCATTCATGTATCAATGGATGCTTAGGCTGCTTACATAACCTGGCTATTGTAAATAATGTTGCAATAAACAGAGAGGTGTATCTATCCTTTTGAATTAGTGTTTTTGTGTTTTAGGGATAAATACCTAGTACTGTGATTACTGGATTGTAGGGTAGTGCTATTTTTTACCTTTTGAACATGGCCAGTCTTTTTAATGTCATCAAAATTACCTTACTTTTGAGATCTGCCTATCTACCAATCTAATATTTTCTTTATTTAAAAAATTTTTATTTATTCATTTGCCAGAGATAAAGCAAGAGAGAGAGAGAGAGAGAGAATACAAGCAGGGGGAAGGGCAGGCAGAGGGAGAAGACAGACTCAATCCCAGGACCCCAGGATCATGACCTGAGCCAAAGGCAGATGATGCTTAACCAACTGAGCCACCCAGGTGTCCCCCAAGCTAATATTTTCTTAACACAAGTGAAACATCAATAATGTATTCCTCTAGCTTAACCAACCTCCCTTTTTTTCTTTTTGTTTATTCAAGGTTCTGGTGTGGTATGTATAACCATTTTGATAAAGGGCTGCAGCCCAAGAAGAGTATGCTAGACAGCCTCCTGGAAATTAAGAAGCAGAGAGCAATGCTGGAGGCAGATGTGCACAAACTAGAAAAGGTGAGGAATAATGTCTCAAAAAGAGATCCTCTTACCCCTTCTTACCCCAAGTGGGTAGATCTAACCCACTTGGAGTTTAATTTGTACTTGTGAGAAGCTTCTTGGCTGGCCTGTTACACATTCTGGCTTCTAGGTATCCTGTGTCCACAAAGCACTGAAGCACATTTCTTTTTCTTATTTCCCATGGAAAGTGGTAAATATCACACTCAGCTAGTTAAACAAGTGGATTGGTTCCCTTTCAGATGTGGATGGAATTAAGAGTAACACAAGGGAATGACAGGGAAGTCATACTGGCATTTGTTACCATCCATAGAATAAGTGTGACATATTGAGTGTACCAATAAGGACAATGAAATTGTTATATTTCCAATTATGGAAAACTTATGAAAAAATCTTATTTCCTTCCCATGTAGACTGTAAACTGTTCATTGAGTAGTTGTGCTATGTGTATTGATTTTGCTTTATGATACCAGCAAAACCAAAGTCAGACACTTGTTTTAAGTACAGGTTAAACCAGGAATCAAAGATTTAACATTGTTAAAATGTCTATGATACCCAGAGCAATCTATACTTTCAATCAAAATACCAATGGCATTTTTCCAAGTGCTGGAATAACCAGTCCTAAAATTTGTATGGAACTGAAAATACCCTGAATTGCCAAGGAAATGTTGAAAAAGAAAAACAAAGCTGGGGGCATCATCTTGCCTGATTTCAAGCTATATTACCAAGCCGTGATCACCAAGACAGCATGGTACTGGCACAAAAACAGACACATAGATCAGTGGAAGAGAATAGAGAGCCCAGATATGGACCCTCAACTCTATGGTCAAATAATCTTTGACAGAGCAGGAAAAAAATATCCAATGGAAAAAAAAAAAAGACAGTCTCTTCAATAAATGGTGCTGGGAAAATTGGAGAGCTATATACATAAAAATGAAACTCGACCATTCTCTTACACCATACACAAAGATAAACTCAAAATGGATGAAAAACCTCAATGTGAGACAGGAATCCATCAAAATCCTAGAGGAGAACATAGGCAGTAACCTCTTCAACATTGGTCACAGCAACTTCTATCAAGACACATCTCCAAAGGCAAGGGAAACAAAAGCAAAAATGAAGTTTTGAAAATTCATCAAGATAAAAAGCTTCTGCACAGTAAGGGAAATGGTCAACAAAACAAAGAGGCAGCATAGACATTTTAACAATTTTTATTCTTCTGATCCATGAGCATGGGATGTTTTTCCATCTTCTTGTGTCTTCTTTAATTTCTTTCATGAGTGTTCTGTAGTTCCTAGAGTATAGATCCTTTACCCCTTTGGTTAGGTTTATTCCAAGGTATCTTATGGTTTTTGGTGCTATTGTGAATGGAATCAATTCCCTAATTTCTCTTTCTACAGTTACATTGCTAGTGTATAGGAAAGCATCTGATTTCTGTGCATTGATTTTGTATCCTGCCACACTACTGAATTGCTGTATGAATTCTAGTAATTTGGGGGTAGAGTCTTTTGGGTTTTCCACATAAAGTATCATGTCATCTGCAAAGAGAGAGTTTGACTTCTTTGCCAGTTTGAATACCTTTTATTTCTTTTTATTGTCTGATTGCTGATGCTAGGACTTTTAGTACTATGCTGAACAATAATGGTGAGAGTGAGCATCCTTGTCATGTTCCTGATCTTGAGGGAAAAGTTCTCTGCTTTTCCTCATTGAGAATGATATTCACTGTGGGCTTTTCATAGATGGTTTTTATGAATTTGAGGAATGTTCCTTCTATTCACTTAGCAGTATAACCTCTATGTCCATCCATGTTGTTGTGAATGACAAGATTTCATTCTTGTTTAGTCTGAGTAATAATCCCCTGTGTGTGTGTGTGTGTGTATACATACATACATACATACTTCCTCCACTGATGTGTGGATGAAGACTTGGGTAACTTCCACATCGTGGCTATTAATAAATATTGCTGCAATAAACATAAGGGCATGTTTATCTTTTTCAATTAGTGTTTTCGTTTTCTTTAGGTAAATACCCAGTAGTAGAATTACTGGATCGTGTGGTAATTCTATTCTTAATTTTTTGAGGAATCTCCACACTGTCTTTCACAGTGGTTACACCTATTTGCATTCCCACCAACAGTACACAAGGGTTCTTTTTTCTCCACATCCTCACCAGCACTTGTTATTTCTTCAGTTTTTTATTTTAGTCATTCTTACAGGTGTAAAGTGACAACTCATTGTGGTTTTCATTTGCATTTCCCTGATGATTATTAGTAAATGTTGAGAATCTTCCCATGTGTCTGTCGACCATCTGTATGCCTTCCTTAGAAAAATGTCTATTTAGGTCCTCTGCCATTTATAAATCAGATTACTTGTTTTTTGGTGTTGAGTTGTATATGTTCTTTGTATATTTCGGGTATTAACCCCTTAGTGCATATGTCATTTGCAAATATCTTCTTCCATTCTGTGGGTTGTCTCTTTGTTTTGCTGAGTTTCCTTCATTGTGCAAAAGCTTTTTTTTTTTTTTTTTGGTGTAGTCCCGATAGTTCATTTTTGCTTTTGTTTCCCTTGCCAGAGGAGACCTACCTAAAAAAATGTTTCTATGGCCAGTGTCAAAGAAATTTTGCCTATGTTTTCTTATAGCAGTTTTATGGCTTCAGGTCTTGCATTTAGGCCTTTAGTCCATTTTGAGTTTGTGTGTGTGTGTGTGTGTGTGTGTACTATATAAAAAGTTTGAAAATAATGTGTATTAAGTCTAAATGTTTGGTAGAATTCACCTGTGAATATAATTGCTTCTGGACATTTGTTTGTTGGGAATTTGTTGATTACTGATTCAATTTTGTTACTAGTATTCTGTTCAATTTTTCTAATTCTTCCTGCTACAGTTTTAGAAGAAGAAGAATATAAAGGGATATAGCTCTTTTATATTTTTGTGGTGATGGTTATTTCTCCTTCATTTCTGTTTTTATTTACTTGGGTACTTTTTAAAATGAGTTTCTCTGAAGGTTTATCAATTTTGTTGATCTTTTCAAAGAACCAGCTCCTGGTTTCATTTTTCTGTTCTATTATTTTTGTTTGTTTGTTTCTATTTCTTTTATACCTACTATAATCTTTATTATGTCCTTTCTTCTACTGGCTTTGGGCTTTGTTTGTTCTTCTTTTTTAGGTCTTTTAGATGTAAGGTCAGGTTGTTTATTGAAGATTTTTCTTGCTTTTGAGATAGGTCTGCATTCTATAATCTTCCTTCATAGAACATGCTTTGCTGCATCCCAATGATTTGGACCATTGCTTTTTAATTTTCAGTCATGTCCATGTATTTTTTTTTAATTTCCTCTTTGATTTCTTGGTTGGCCCCTTTCATTGTTTAGTAGCATGCTATTTAGTCTTTATGTATTTGTGTTCTTTCCAGGTTTTTCATTGTGATTTATTGCTTGTTTCCTACTATTATGATTGGAAAATATGCATGATATTATTTCAATGTATTTTCTTAATTTATTGAGACTTGTTTTGTAGCCTAACTGCAATCTATTCTGGAGACTCTTAGATGTGCACTTGAAAAAAATGTGTATTCCACTGTTTTGGGACGGAATGCTCTGGATGTATCTGTTGGGTCTATGTGTTGCATCGTCTCTGTCAAAGCCAGTTTCCTTATTAATTTTCTGTTTGGATGATCTGTCTATTGATTTAAGTGTGGTGCTAAAGTAGGCTACTATTATTGTATAACTGTCGATTTCTTCCTTTATGACTTTTAATTGTTGTTTTTTTAATTTAGGTGTTCCTATGTTGGGACAAAAAAATATTTTGAACTTTTATAACCTCTTGTTTGAGTTTTCCCTTTATTATTATGTAGTATCCTTTGTCTCCTATTAGTCTTTTTTTTAAAGTCTATTTTGTCCAATATAAGTATTGATACCCCAGCTTTCTCTTTGCTTCCATTTGCATAGTAAATATTTTTCCATCCATTCACTTTCAATCTGCATGTGTCTTTAGGTCTGAATTGAGTCTCTTCTAGCCAGCATATATATGGGTCTTTCTTTTTAATTCATTCAGTTATCCTATGTCTTTTGCTTGGAACATTTAGTCTAATTATATTCACAGTAATTATTGATAGGTAAGTACTTAATGCCATTTTGTTACTTGTTTTATGGTTGCTTTTGTACATCCTCTCTGTTCATTTCTTCTTGTGCTCTCTTCCCTTGTGGTTTGATGGTTTCTATAGTGATATGCTTGGATTTCTTTCTCTTTATTTTTTGTATATCTTTTTTTTTAAAGATTTTATTTATTTATTTGAGAAAGAGAATGAGAGAGAGAGAGAGCTTGAGAGGGGGAGGGTCAGAGGGAGAAGCAGACTCCCCGCTGAGCAGGGAGCCCGATGCGGGACTCAATCCTGGGACTCCAGGATCATGACCTGGGCCAAAGGCAGTCGCTTAACCAACTGAGCCACGCAGGCGCCCTATTTTTTGTATATCTTTTATAGGATTTTGATTTGTGGTTATCATTAGGTTCATACATAACATCCTATGAATATTGCAGTCTATATTAAGTTGATGGTCACTTAAATTTGAACCATTATAAAAGCATTCAAGATTTACTCCCCCATACACACATTTTATGTATATGTCATACTGAACATCCTTTTGTTTTGTGAATACCTGACTGATTTTTATAGATATAATTGATTTTACTGTTTTTATGCTTTAACATCCACACTGGTTTTGTAAGTGATTAAACTATTAAATTTTTTATGTTTTCATTTACCTGTGAAAAATTTTCCTTTCATAATTTTCTTACTCCTGATTTGGTCTTTTCTTCCCATTCAAAGAATTTCCTTTAACATTTCTTGTAATACTGGTTTAGTGGTGATGAACTCCTTAACTTTTGTTGTCTAGGAAACTGTATCTCCCCTTTATTCTGGATGACAGCCTTGCTGTGTAGAGTGTTCTAGGTTGTAGGTTTTTTTTTTTTCTTTTCCTTTCAGCACTTTGATAATATCATGCCACTCTCTTCTGGCCTGTAGCATTTCTGCTGAAAAAGCTGATAGCTTTATGAGGCTTTCCTTGTGTATAATTGTTTTTTCTTTTCTTGCTGCTTTTAAAATTCTATTACTACTTTTTAAAAAGATTTTTATTTATTTATTTGGGAGAGAGACAGAGCATGAGCGGGGGGGGAGGGGCAGAGGCAGAAGGAGAAGAGGAATCCCTGCTGAGCAAGGATTCTGATGTGGGACTTGATACCAGGACCCTGAGATCATGACTTGAGCTGAAGGCAGATGCCTAACTGACTGAGCCACCCAGACACATCTCTATTACTACTTTTTGCCATTTTAATTATGTGTCTTGATGTGGCCGTCCTTGGGTTGATTTTGTTTGGAGCTCTCTGTTCCTCCTGGATCTGGATATCTGTTTCCTTTCCCAGATTAAGAGAGTTTCCAGCTATTATTTCATCAAATAAATTTTCTGCCCTCTTTTCTCTTCTCCTTCTGGGATCCCTAAAATACAAATGTTTTTACACTTGATGATGTCACTGAGTTCCCTTAACCAATTCTCATTTCTTAATATTAATTTTTCCTCTTTGCTCTTCAGCTTGGTTGCTTTTCATTACTCTGTCTTCCAGCTCGCTGATCCATTCTTCCACCTCCTCTAATTTGCTATTTTTAAAAAAGATTTTATTTATTTATTTGACAGAGAGATAGAGAGGGACTACAAGTAGGCAGAGAGGCAGGCAGAGAGAGAAGGAGAAGCAGGCTCCCCTCTGCGTAGGAAGCCTGATGTGGGCTCGATCCCAGGACCCTGGGATCATGACCCAAGCCGAAGGCAGATGCTTAACCGACTGAGCCACCCAGGCGACCCTAATCTGCTATTGATTCCCTCTAATGTATTTATTTCACTTATTGAGTTCTTCATCTCTGACTAGT
Organism: Mirounga leonina; assembly: GCF_011800145.1. Classification (NCBI taxonomy): domain Eukaryota; kingdom Metazoa; phylum Chordata; class Mammalia; order Carnivora; family Phocidae; genus Mirounga; species Mirounga leonina. The sequence goes on from NW_023270062.1 coordinate 264,902, forward strand.
TTTTTTCTATCTTTTTGAAGTTCTTACTGAGATCTTTCACTCTTTTCTGAAATCCAGTGAGTATCTTTATGACCATTACTTTGAATTCTTTATCAGGCATATTGTTTATCTCCATTTCAATCAGCTCTTTTGCTATGGTTTCATCGTGTTCTTTCATTTGGGACATATTCCTCTGTCTCCTTATTTTGTCTAACTCTCTGTGTTTGTTTCTATGTATTAGGAAATTCAGCTGCATCTTCTGATTTTGAAAGTAGTGTCCTTATGAAGAAGAGGTCCTGTGGTGCTCTGTAGTGTAATGTGATTCTCCAGAACCAGTTCTTCAGGATTATCTCTTATGTGTGTTTTGTACATCCTACTGTTGTGGCTGATCTTCATTTGCCTTTAGTCCAGTTGGCTGTAGTGGCGCACTTTGCCAGTTGTGGGCAGGGTTTGGTACCTGTGCTGTTAAGAGGCCAGTTTGGTACCACCATGGGTTTGTACTTGGTTGGTGCCAGCAGTCAGACTAGATGCTTACCCTCAGCCTCTCCACTGGGACTGTAGTTGCACTGATCCTCAGAAGGCTTTCCTGAGAGGCTTTCATTGTTGGGCAGAGCCTGAAATCCAATCAGATGCCTGCCCACAGTCTGTCTGTTGGGGCTGCAGTATCTTCAACCTGCAGGGTGCTTTCCCTGCCTTGTCCCCTGAGAGGATTTTGTTGGTCAACAGACCAGCAACCTGATCCAATGTCTACTCCTAGTCTGTCTTCTGGGCCTGCATTTGAACTGTTGTATGTGGTTTTCATCCCCTCTCCCCCTGGCTGGAATCACTTTGTAGTGGCACCAGTCTTAACCAAGGCTGCAAGCAATATTTGTTTTGGCAGGAGCAAATTTAGAGGATGTCTTCAGAGTAGGGTGGGTGGATGTGGAGGCAGGGCACACATTGTTAGAAAGGTAGGTGGAGGATTTTCTAGCTGGTTACTGTAAGTGTCCTGTTATCTGTGCTGGGTGTGGGGAGGTGGAGAGAGAGAAATGGTGCCTGCCAGCTCTTTTGTTCTTGGATAAGTCTCCTGATCCCTACCCCCCCGGCACATGTTGTGAGATTAGTAAATAAACCTTCAGGTATACTCCAGGTGTTTTCAAACTGCTTCTTCTATGCTATGTTTGTTATACTGACTTTTTAAGGGCAGGAACTCTGGTTCATAGGGCCCTTCAGCTCTCCCAGAGCTAAGCCTGCTATTTTTAAAGTACCTGGAGTTAAGCCCTGCTGATTGTAAATACTTGAGAAGTTAAACCCCACTGATTTTCAAAGTCAAATATTAGGGAGCCTCAATTCCCGGTGTTTGACCCTATGTCTGGGGTGCCTAGTATGGAGTCTGCTCCTCTCCCTTCTCTGTGCTTGTGGTAACATTCCTGTTTGTAGTTAGTCTCTTCAGGAGTTTGGTTCTGGACAACATCTCTGCCCCTCCTACCTTTCCAATGTGGTGTCTTCTCTACGATTAACAGTGTAAAATCTCTTCTGCCAGTCTTTAGGTCATCCTCTGGGTTAGTTGCACTGATGTGGCTGTTATCTAGGTGTGTTCATGGAACAAAGTGAGCTTAGGATATTCTTACTTTTCCATCTTCCCAGAAGTTTTTCTCTGTTGAGATTTTTAGAAAGATAGTACAGTTATAAAGTTAGAATATGCAGAATACAAAAACATTCAAGATGGAAAGTTTAAAAGATTCTCCTAGCCACACACCCATTCATTTCCTCTCTTCAAAGGTTACCACTGTTTGTTTTGTATGTGTGTGCGATTTTCTGATTTCCAAAAAAATGACAATGAGATGCCTATACGCTACAACAGGAGCTCTTCACTGGAGTCCATGAACCCATAGGTGTACACAGATACCCTTTGGGGGAATCTGTGAAAGCCCTGATATTACACCTAAGACTGTGTATGTGGGCTGTTTCATGTACACACATGTGCATGCATGCAGCTTTCTGAGAAGAAAGTTAAGAATAACCATTATAAAGTATCACTGAGTCATTGTGTTATCCTTGAAAGTGAAAATATCCATTGGAGGTACCATGAGGTGTTAGGTCATAGAAATTGGCATCAGGGCCAGATCCCAGCTCTGCCATTTCCTAAATGTGTGAATTTTAGTCTTACTTAAATTCTCTGAGACTCAGTTTTCTCATTTGTAAAATACAGCTAATATTTAACCAATAGGATTCTTATAAGTATAAAAGGAAATACTATATGTAAAGTCTCCAGCACATAGAGGTATTTAAAAAATTTTAGTGATCCTCTCCCTTGCCCTCCCTGCTTCCAGTAGTAAAATTATATTTATCAGAAAAGAGGACTTTTATAGATATAAGACCCTTGAGGATTTTTAGTAGTAGGGCTTTTAAAACATTATGTGAAGTGATGAAAAAAAGATGTTTAAACATGAGTAAGGAGGGGGCAAAAGTTTATAATCTACCATATTAGTGACAGCAGCAGGATCCCTGCAGGTCATTGTGAAATTTACCAAGCTTTTCTTCTGTTCCTAATTCTTTTCAACCATTCCTTGTTCCTATGACAAAAACTATAAGCCCATGATGAGCTACTACAGAAGAAAGCTGTACCTGCCCTCAATTAAGGAATTTATTATCTCAGCATCTGGGAAGTCCTTTGACCAATCCTCTTGGCTTTATGGGTATTAGTGGAGACCTGAACACCTTGATGGAGAATGGTACCCTGTCCAGGGAAGGAGGCCTCTAAACTCAGATGCATCAAGTGAAAAGCCAGGGTACAGACCTTTCACTATGACTGCTGTGGGATTATAGGTAGCCTTAGGGCCATAAACATTTATGGGGATGTGGGATTCTCTAGAAACATGGGCATCTCTGACTCCAGGGACATCTATGTGGCCACAGTTATCTCTGAGGCTATGGGCTACTCTGGAGACATCAGCATCTCTGAGGCCACGAGCTTCACTGGGAGTATGGGTATCACTGGGGACATAGGCATCTCCTAGGTCAGCACCAAGGAGGCAGGCTGCTCTAAACAACAGTGAGCTACTCATCTGTTGCCATGCTGGATGAACCTACAGCACCCACAGTGATCCTTGTCCCAAAGAAGGCTATGCTACTTTTCCAGTTGGTTTAAATGGGTGAGTCTGGGGCACCCCTCCTCCTACTTAAGAGTCTGGAAGGTAACGTATGGCCTTTACTGATTAAACAACCAGTTTTGTATGCTAAGCAGCCCAGAATGTAGGCAAGGGAAAGAATATATTATTGTTCTAGAATGGGATTTAACTTTAGAAATGTTGCCTTCCAACTGAGATATTAGGCTGGTTCCATTATTCCATTTTCCTTAATGATCAGCCTCCCTGACTTTTCCACACTCACTGCGATAGCATGAGAACAGAGTGAAAATATAATCACAGCTTAGAACTAAGACTGTTGAGGGGATATATAGGTGGTATATAGCAAGTAACTGAATTGCAGAATGGCTTAAAAGGAAACTTTACCTTTAGATATGTTCAGTTATAGGATGTAAGCTAATGTTATTGTCAGTAGAGATCCCAACATTTGCCTGAGAAATAAATCAAAATGATCCTTAATTGTTAGCATGGGTGCATGGGTGCTTGGTGGTTTAGAACATATAAGGAAATATTAGGTTATAACATTTACTTTCCCCAACTCACACCCCAGTTAGGTCTATTTATAATACTCAGCCAATTCCCTTTTTCATAGGTAACCCATAGGTAAACTTGAATCCACTACATTCTAAAACAATCAATTCCAAATCAGTGGGATCTAAATTAATAACACTGATTAATAGCATTCTCAGCATTATTTTGAGAGACAACTGAAAATCTCAGTGCTTTAGACCCTGGCTTACACTTGGCCTACATGCCCATCTGAGTTTTCCTAAAACAGGCCTCTTCTTCTTATTATTATTTTTTTTAATGAAGACCAGTGGTTTTGCTTCTGTAGACATCACATCAAGTTTGTGGGTTTTTAGATACAGTTGGCACTACTTTTAAAATCTGGTAGGTTTATCACTTGTGGTAATGCACACTTTTGAAAAAGTCTATTCTTAGAGCAGGCCCAAATACTCCTGGGGGAAGGGATGTACTTGTCCATTAAACACCAGATTTTCCCTTTGGGGTTTATACACTTGCTGTATAAATATTCCTCTCGAATATTCAGTCATGCTTTACCCAGTTCCACATGCTGGGATAGGGTAGCCCTCAGGTTGTTTGGGTCATGTACTATATACTGTCAGCATTTTCAGAGCTTCCATTGCCAATAGAATCCAGGTCTTCACCCACGATGTCTATTCCAAATACTATATCTGGTTTAAGCGCAAAAATAGATGTCTTAGAGAAAGAGCCGTCTCTGGTACTACCACATCCAGTTGTAAACAGAGACATCTCTAAAGGATCACCGCATTAGTTACTTTTCTCTATAAGAAAGTTGTTTTTTTTTTTTTAATTTAAGTGTTAGAAGTAGGAGGGAAGAGTCAGAATGGCTTATTGATTTCTTACTCCAAGCTAAACTATGGACCCTAAACAACCTTCCTCTTTAGAGGAAGAATTCTAAAATATTTTGGTTGTCTTTTTTTAAATATGTAAATAAAAGCCAGTTTTTCTACTTACCTCCTCTTGGTAGCTGTCTTAATTCTGTGTTTTTAAAGAGCTAACTCATTTGAATTTATTTCAGTTATAAACAGGGTCCGTTTTTCTACATACCTCTTCTTGATGGCTGCCTTGTTTCTATAATTTTAAAATATCAAGGTGATTTCCTATTGTATCTTTTCTGATCCTCCTCTTTGCACAATTTGGTCTTTGGCTTATATAACCTAACTCATCAGATGTTGCTTGTATTCATTTGACATTTCACATCTGGAAAAAATTTGAATTTGGTCTGGAGAATCCATCTAACATTGGCTTGGTGAAGGAAGTTGTCAAAGAGGATGACTATACTTATCAGTTGCCACAAATGAATTTATTCTAGCTCTCTTGCTTTATACCAGAGGCTTTCTCCCATACCTCAATCTGAATTTTACAATCCATTAACTAGCATGATAATCCAGATACAGCATTTAAGGTTTATTCAGGGAAAGGAAAAACACAAATGGCAAGATGTAGTAGTTTTTGCAAATCCTATAAAAAGTTAAAGAGTCTCGGGTTTATTTCTACAGACCTACACAAGGGCAGTACATAATACCAACCTTATTTCTTAGCTCTAAAACAAAATTAATCAATAGTGAAAAGGTCTTGTCAATGCATTTGTAAACTGAGAAGTAGTATCAAAGTAGTATCACCATTATTGTTCAACACAGTACTAGAAGACCTAGCCTCAGCAATCAGACAACAAAAAGAAATAAAAGGCATTCAAATTGGCAAAGAAGAAGTCAAACTCTCTTTGAAGATGACATGACACTTTATGTGGAAAACCCAAAAGAATCCACCCCAAATACTAGGACTTATACAGCAATTCAGCTATGTGGCAGGATACAAAATCAATGCACAGAAATGTTACATTTCTATACACTAAAAATGAGACAGAAAAAAGAGAAACTAAGGAATTGATCCCATTTACAATTGAACCAAAAACCATAAGATACCTAGGAATAAACCTAACCAAAGAGGTAAAGGATCTCTAGTAACTACAGAACTCTTATGAAAGAAATTGAGGAAGACACAAAGAAATGGAAAAAACATTCCATGCTCATGAATTGGAAGAAAAAACATTGTGAAACTGTCCATGCTACCTAGAGCAATCTACACATTCAGGGCAATCCCTATCAAAATACCAGCAACACTTTTCAGAGCTGGAACGAACAATCCTAAAATTTGTGTGGAACCAGAAAAGACCCCAAATAGCCATGGGAATGCTAAAAAAGAAAACCAAAGCTGGAGGCATCACAATGCCTGACTTCAAGCTATATTACAAAGCTGTGATCATCAAGACAGCATGGTATTGGCACAAAAACAGATACATAGATCAATGGAACAGAATAGAGACTCCAGAAATGGACCATCAACTCTATGATCAACTAATCTTCAACAAAGCAGGAAGAATATCCAATGAAAAGGCAGTCTCTTCAACAAATGGTGCTGGGAAAATTGGTTAGCCACATGCAGAAGAATGACACTGGATCATTCTCTTACACTATACACAAAGACAAACTCAAAATGGATGAAAGACGTAATTGAGCCAGGAATCCATCAAAATCCTAAAGGAGAACACAGGCAGTGACCTCTACGACCTTGGCCACAGCAACTGCTTGCAAGACACACATCTAAAGGCAAGGGAAACAAAAGCAAAAATGAACTATTGGGACTTCATCAAGATAAAAAGCTTCTGCACAGCAAGGGAAACAGTCAACAAAACTAAAAGGCAACCCACAGAATGAGAAAAGATATTTGCAAGTGAGTTATCAGATAAAGGACTAGCATCCAAGATCTATAAAGAACTTACCAAACTCAACACCCCCCCCCCCAAAATAATCCAGTCAAGAAATGGGCAGAAGACATGAACAGACACCTTACCCTATTGTCTGATCCTCCAAAGAAGACACACAAATAGCCAACAGACACATGAAAAAATGCTCCACATCACTTGGCATCAGGGATACAAATCAAAACCATGATGAGATATACCACCTTACACCAGTTATAATGGCTAAAATTAACAAGACAGGGAACAACAAATGTTGGCGAGGATGTAGAGAAAAGGGAACCCTCTTACACTGTTGGTGGAAATGCAAGCTGGCACAGCCACTCTGGAAAACAGTATGGCAATTCCTCAAGAAGGTAAAAATAGAGCTACCCTATGACCCAGCAAGTGCACTACTGGGTATTTGTGCCAAAGATACAGATGTAGTGAAAAGAAGGGACACATGCACCCTAATGTTCATATCAGCAATGTGCACAATAACCAAACTGTGGAAGCAGGCAAGATATCCTTCAACAGATAAATGGATAAAGATGTGATTCATATATACAATGGAATCTTACTCAGCTATCAGAAAGGATAAATACGCACCTTTTGTAACAACATGGATGGAACTGGAGGCTGTTATGCTAAGTGAAATAAGTAAAACAGAGAAAGACAATTATCATATGGTTTCACTCATATGTGGGATATAAGAAATAGTTCAGAGGACAATGGGGTAAGGGAGGGATAATTAAAGGAAGAAATCAGAAAGAGGGACAAACCATGAGAGTCTCTTGACTCCAGGAAACAAACGGAGGGTTGAGGAAGGAAGGGGGGTGGAGGGATTGGGTAACTGAGTGATGAGCCTTAAGGAGGACACATGATCTGATGTGCACTGGGTGTTATATACTACTAATGTACTACTAATGAATCATTCAACACTACATCGAAAGCTAATGATGTACTAAATGTTGGCTAATTGAGTTTAAATTAAAAAAAAATCAATATCCATAAAAAAAAAAAAACCTTCTGCAAAGCAAAGGAAACAGTCAACAAAACAAAAAGGCAACTGGGCGCCTGGGTGGCTCAGTTGGTTAAGCGACTGCCTTCGGCTCAGGTCATGATCCTGGAGTCCTGGGATCGAGTCCTGCATCGGGCTCCCTGCTCAGCAGGGAGTCTGCTTCTCCCTCTGACCCTCCCCCCTCTCATGCTCTCTCTATCTCATTCTCTCTCTCAAATAAATAAATAAAATCTTAAAAAAAAAAGGCAACCTATGGAATGGGAGAAGATATTTGCAAATAGCATATTAGATAAAGGGCTAGTATCCAAGATCTATAAAGAACTCATCGAACTCAACACCCAAAAACCAAAAAATCCAGTCAAAAAATGGGCAGAAGACATGAACAGACATTTCTCCAAAGAAGACATAAAAATGGCCAATAGATACATGAAAAATGCTCCACATCACTTGGCATCAGGGAAATACAAATCAAAACCACAATGAGATGCCACCTCATACCAGTGAGAATGGCTAAAGTCAACAAGTTAGGAAACAGCATATGTTGGTGAGAATGAGGAGAAAAGAGAACCCTCTTATACTGTTGGTGGGAATGCAAGCAGGTACAGCCACTCTGGAAAACAGTATGGAGGTTCCTAGAGAAGATAAAAATAGAGCTACCCTATGACCCAGCAATTGCCTTGCTAGGTATTTACCCCAAAGTTACAAATGTAATGATCCAAAGGGGCACATGCACCCCAATGTTCATAGCAGCAATGTCCATGATAACCAAACTGAGGAAAGAGCCTAGATATCCATCAACAGATGAATGGATAGGGGGAAAGATGGTGGAGCAGTAGGGGACCCTATTCCAAACGGTCCCCGGAATTGAGGAAGATATCTACCAGACCACTCTGAACACCCATGAAATCAGCCTGAAATGTAAGAAGATAGATATGGATCTCTACAAACAGAATGTCACAGGCAATTGGTTTCGAGGTACGAAGTGGGGAGCCGTGATTCCACGGGCAGGTATCTGAGGATAAACGGCAGTAGGAAGGAGGCTGGCTGTGGGGATCCTACACTGCTGGTGAGCGATAGCCTCCCGCACTGGAGATGGGGCACAGACTCACAGACCAGTATGGGCGTGGAAAGGGCTTTAGGGCACCGCCCTGATGGAAACTGGAGTGGCGGGGTCACAAGTGGGAACTGGGGGAAGCTGGCAGTTTTAGAAGCACAAAGGGCAGAGACGTGCCCCGACATGGAGGCTAGGACTGGGAGCAAACCCTGCTGAGGGGCGCACAACCCAGGACACTGCAGTTTATAGCAGCACAGACAGAAATGGACATAGTGTGGCATGGAGAGCTCACTGAAGAACAGACTGTGATCTCTTTGCTCTGAGGCAGAGGGTTGGAAATGGTCTCTTCTGCTCTGACTCTGGGAAGAGATGTGGAAAGCCACCAGGAAAAACCACCAGAGAACAAAACCCCAAAAAACCACTTTTCACTGAGCCCATCCCCGCAACAGGGTGCAGGGCAACTCTGCCCAAACAAGGTTGCATGAGTAACAGTGAGGCAGGCCTCTACCCTAGAAGACAGGATGGGAGAACAAGAGGCCAGCAACCCTAAGGTCCCTAAAAAACAGGTGCATCTTGCTTGGGTTGTGGTCAATAATTTGGACTCTATACATTCCCTCAAACACCCCTCAACAGAATGACTAGTAGGAGGACCCCCCCAAATAGAAAAGACTCAGAGATTATGACTTATGACACAGATGTACAAATGGATGCAGATATAACCAAGATGTCGATGGAATTAAGGTTACCAAATGTGAAGACGAGCTAGAATGGAGAAATCAATTAATGGAAACATAGAGTCTCTGAGGGCAGAAATGAAAGCTAATTTGACAGAACTTAAAAATGCTATCAATGAGATCCAATCCAATCTAGATAATCTAACAGCTAGGGTACCTGAGGCAGAAGAGCAAAAAAGAGACCTGGAAGACAATATAATAGATAAAAAGGGAAAAGAGGAGGCCAGGGGAACACAACTCAGAATCCATGAAAACAGAATCAGAGAAATAAGTGACACCATGAAACGTTCCAATGTCAGAATTATTGGAATCCTGGAGGGGGTGGGGAGAGAGAGGACTAGAAGGTATATTTGAGCAAATTGTAGATGAGAACATCCCTAATCTGGGGAATGAAACAAACATTTGAGTCCTAGAGGCAGAGAGGACCCCTCCCAAGATCAAGGAAAACAGGCCAAGGCCGCAGCATGTAACAGTAAAACTCGCAAATCTTACAACCAAGGAAACCATCTTAAGGGCCGTTAGGGGGAAGAGATTCCTTACATACAGAGGGGGGAACATCGGAATAATGTCAGACCTATCCACAGAAACCTGGCAAGCCTGAAATGCTTGGCAAGACATATTCAAGGTACTAAACGAGAAGAATATGCAGCCAAGAACACTTTATCCGGCAAGGCTGTCATTTAGAATGGATGGAGAGATGCAGAGCTTCCAAGACCAGCAAAAACTGAAAGAATATGTGACCACTAAGCTAGCCCTGCAAGAAATATTAAGGGGGGTTCTAGAAAAGGAGAAGGAACCCAAGAATGATATACAACAGAAATTTACAGGGACAATCTATAAAAACAACGTCTTCACAGGCAACATGATGACAATTAATTCATATCTTTCAATAATCACTCTCAATGTGAATGGCCTAAATGCTCCCATAAAACGGCACAGTGTTGCAGATTGGATAAAAAGGCAGGACCCATCCATATGCTGCCTACAAGAGACTCATTTTGAACCTAAAGATACATCCAGACTGAAGGTAAAGGGATGGAGATCCATCTTCCATGCCAGGGGACCTCAAAAGAAAGCTGGGGTAGCAATTCTTATATCAGACAAATATTTTAGATTTTAAACTAAAGACTGTAGTTAGAGACACAGAAGGATGCTATATCATTCTCAAAGCGTCTGTCCAAAAAGAAAATCAAACAATTGTAAATATCTACGCCCACAACATGGGAGCAGCCATCTACATAAGCCAACTGTTAACCAAAATAGTTATATTGATAACGATCCATTAATTGTAGGAGACCTCAATACTCCACTCTCAGCAATAGACAGATCATCTAAGCAGAAAATCAACAAAGAAACAAGAGCTTTGAATAACACACTAGACCAGATGGACCTCATACATATTATACAGAACATTCCACCCTAAAAAAAACCCCAGAATACTCATTCTTCTTGAGCACACATGGAACTTTCTCCAAAATGGACCACATACTGGGTCACCAATCAGGTCTCAACCAATACCAAAAGATTGAGATTATTCCCTGCATATTCTCAGACCACAATGCTTTAAAACTGGAACTCAATCACAAGAAAAATTTTGTCAGAAATTCAAACACTTGGAAGCTCAAGACTACTCTGCTCAAAAATGTTTGGGTCAACCAGGAAATCAAAGAAGAACTTAAACAGTTCATGGAAATCAATGAGAATGAAAACACATCAGTCCAAAACCTATGGGATACTGCAAAGGCGGGCCTAAGGGGAAAATACATAGCCACCAAGCCTCACTCAAAAAAAATAGAAAAATCCCGAATTCACCAACTAACTCTACACTTTTTTTTTTTAAGATTTTATTTATTCATTTGAGAGACAATGAGATAGAGAGAGAGCATGAGAGGGGGGAAAGTCAGAGGGAGAAGCAGACTCCCTGCCAAGCAGGGAGCCCGATGCAGGACTCGATCCCGGGACTCCAGGATCATGACCTGAGCCGAAGGCAGTCGCTTAACCAACTGAGCCACCCAGGCGCCCCGACCAACTAACTCTACACCTTAAAGAACTAGAGAAAAAGCGGGTGCCTGGGTGGCTCAGTTGGTTAAGTGACTGCCTTCAGCTCAGGTCATGATCCCAGGGTCCTGGGATCGAGTCCCGCATCAGGCTCCCTGCTGTGCGGGGAGCCTGCTTCTCCCTCTCCCACTTCCCCTGCTTGTGTTCCCTCTCTCGCCGTGTCTCTCTCTGTTAAATAAATAAATAAAATCTTAAAAAAAAAGAACTAGAGAAAAAGCAACAAACGATGCCTAAGCCATGCATTAGAAGAGCAATAATTAAGATTAGAGCAGAGATCAATGAATTAGAAACCAGAAACACAGTATATCAGATCAAAGGAAATAGAAGCTGGTTCCTTGAAAGAATTAACCATTGGCCAGACTTATCCAAAGAAAATAGAAAGGACCCAAATTAATAAAATTATGAATGAAAGGGGAGAGATCATGACTAACACCAAGGAAATAGAAACAATTGTTAGAAATTATTATCAAAAACTATATGGCAAGAAACTGAGCAATCTGGATGAAATGGCGGCCTTCCTGGAAACCTATAAATTGCCAAGACTGAAACAGGAAGAAATTGACAACCTGAATAGGGCAATAACCAGTAATGATATTGAAGCAGTGATCAAAAACCTCCCAAAAAACAAGAGTCCAGGGCCTGGTGGATTCCCTGGGAATTCTACCAAACATTCAAAGAAGAAATAATACCTATTCTTCTGAAGCTGTTTCCAAAAATAGAGACAGAAGGAAAGCTTCCAGACTCATTCTATGAGGCCAGTATTACCTTATTCCCCAAACCAGGCAATGACCCCATCAAAAAGGAGAATTTCAGACCAATATCCCTGATGAATATGGATTCCAAAATGCTCAGCAAAATCGTAGTTAATAGGACCCAACAATACATTAAAAGGATCATCCACCATGACCAAGTGGGATTTATCCTCAGGATGCAAGTGTGGTTCAACATTCACAAATCAATCAGTGTGACAGAACACATTAATGAGAGGAGACAGAAGAACTATATGGTCCTCTCAATTGATGCAGAAAAAGCATCTGTCAAAATACAGCATCCATTCCCGGATAAAACTCTTCAGAACATAGGGATAGAGGGAACATTCCTCAAGTTCATAAAACATCTGTGAAAACCCCCCAGCAAATATCATCCTCAATGGGGAAAAGCTGAGAGCCTTTCCCTTAAGATCAGGAACACGTCAAGGATGCCCACTCTTGCCAGTATTGTTCAACATAGTACTAGAATTTCTAGCAATAGCAATCAGACGACAAAAAGAAATAAAAGGTATTCAAATTGGCAAAGAAGAAGTCAAACTCTCTCTTTTTGCAGAAGACATGATACTTTATGTGGAAAACCCAAAAGACTCCATCCCCAAATTACTAGAAGTCATACAGCAATTCAGTAATGTGGCAGAATACAAAATTAATGCACAGAAAGAAGTTGCTTTCTTATACACTAACAATGCAACTGTAGAAAGGGAAATTACAGAAACGATTATGTTTACAATAGCACCAAAAACCATAAGATACCTCGGAATAAACCTAACCAAAGAGGTAAAATATCTATACTCTAGGAACTACAGAACACTCATTAAAGAAATTGAAGAAGACACAAAAAGATGGAAAACTTTCCATGCTCATGGATCAGAAGAATAAACATTGTTAAAATGTCTATGCTACCCAGAGCAATCTATACCTTCAATGCCATCTTGATCAAAATTCCAATGACATTTTCAAAGTGCTGGAACAAACAATCCTAAAATTTGTATGGAACCAGACAACACCCCAAATCGCCAAGCAAATGTTGAAAAAGAAAAACAAAGCTGGGGGCATCACGTTGCCTGATTTCAAGCTATATTACAAAGCTGTGATTACCAAGACAGCATTGTACTGGCACAAAAGCAGACATATGTACCAATGGAACAAAATAGAGAGCCCAGATATGGACCCTCAACTCTATGGTCAAATAATCTTTGACAAAGCAGGAAAAAATATGCAATGTTAAAAAGACTGTGTCTTCAATAAATGGTGCTGGGAAAATTGGACAGCCACGTACAGAAGAATAAAACTCTACCATTCTCTAACACCATACACAAAGATAAACTCAAAATGGTTGAAAGACCTCAATGTGAGACAGGAATCCATCAAAATCCTAGAGGAGAACATAGGCAGTAACATCTATGACATCAGCCACAGCAACTTCTTTCAAGATATATCTCCAAAAGCTAATGAAACAAAAGCAAAAATGAACTTGGGGACTTCATCAAGATAAAAAGCTTCTGCTCAGCAAAGGAAACAGTCAACAAAACAAGGAGGCACCCACAGAATGGGAGAAGATATTTGCAAATGACACTACAGACAAAGGGCTGGTATCCAAGATCTATAAAGAACTTCTCAAACTCAACACCCAAAAAACAAATAATCAAGTCAAAAAATGGGCAGAAGACATGAACAGACACTTCTCCAAAGAAGACATACAAATGGCTGACACATGAAAAAATGTTCATCATCATTAGCCATCAGGGAAATTCAAATTAAAACCACATTGAGATACCACCTTACACCAGTTAGAATGGCAAAAATGGACAGGGAAAGAAACAGCAAATGTTGGAGAGGTTGTGGAGAAAGGGGAATCCTCTTACACTGTTGGTGGGAATGCAAGTTGGTACAGCTACTTTGGAAAACAGTGTCAAGTTTCCTCAAAAATTTAAAAATAGAGCTACCCTATGACCCAGCAATTGCACTTTTGGGTATTTACCCCAAAGACACAGATGTAGTGAAAAGAAGGGCCGTATGCACCCCAAAGTTCATAGCAGCAATGTCTGCAATAGCCAAACTGTGGAAAGAGCCAAGATGCCCTTCAAAAGATGAATGGATAAAGAAGATGTGGTCCATATATTCAATGGAATATTACTCAGCCATCAGAAAGAATGAATACCCAACTTTTACATCAACATGGATGGGACTGGGGGAGATTATGCTAAGTGAATTAAGTTAAGCAGAGAAAGTCAATTATCATTTGGTTTCACTTATTTGTGGAACATAAGGAATAGCATGGAGGACATTAGGAGAAGGAAGGGAAAAATGAAGGGGGGGAAATCGGAGGGAGAGATGAACCATGAGAGACTATGTACTCTGAGAAACAAACAGGGTTTTAGAGGGGAGGGGGTGGGGGGACGGATTAGCCCAGTGATGTGTATTAAGGAGGGCAAGTACTGCATGGAGCACTGGGTGTTATATGAAATCAATCGATCGTGGATCACCACATCAAAAACTAATGATGTATTGTGTGGTGATTAACATAATAAAATAAAGAAACTGAGAAGTGGTAAAAAATCAACACTGACATTTTGAAGGTAAAAATAAAATTTAAAATGTACTTTTTTTTTTTCTTTTAAGATCTAAGGCCATGGGAACAGTTTCAGCCTAAAGATCTGTGTGCTCAATTTGTTTGGTCTTTTATTATTTTTGTTCCCAGACATGTTCTCTTAATTGCTTGTATATAACAGAAATGGAAGTAAAGAAAACCTTGTGAAAATTCCCTCTCAATACTAAACACCTCCCTGTTTTACAGTTAGATTTGAAAAATCTGACAGAGGAAATAGTTCTAAATATTTATGCACTGGCAAATCCCAATAGCTAATCTGTATATAGAAGCCTAGCAACAAGAGAGAAGACTCCTGAAGGAAAGTTGCTGGGTACTAGAAAAGGTGGTATATTAATTAATTTCATTTCATACCTGCATATGGTAACTATATTGTGAATGAAATGTGACTTCCTCTGGCACTGCCCTTCCCTTCTAGTTCCCTGAACAGAAATTCCACTCTCATGTGACTACCCGCCTTAAGTAAGAAGGCTTTTAACCACCTGCCACTGTTTCATCCACTAACCTGACTTCTGCCTGTTTCCTACAAAAATTTCATGGGCCTGGGTGTCACTGATTATCTGTTCTAAACATGCACGGTCTGTGCCTGTGCTTGTGGCCATGCTCAGATTCTGTTTGGATACTTTAAGTTCATTATTTATTTACTTAGTTTATAGAATGTCAGATTTCTTATGGTAATGAATAAAGCAATCCTAAAAAACCTAAGTAACAGCTAGTAGTCTGACTTTTGAAAGAAGAATTTCAGGGATATGGTTTGCTGTATGAAATACAACCTGAAACTATTTGGAACTAAAAAGGCAACAATGTAAAGCTTATGCTGCATGCATTGGGCACAGGTATCTTTGGAAAGTGATCTTTGAAATTGTGTTTAATTACTACCAAGTTGTCATTGCCTGTCAAAATGCATGGACACTGTTTGTCTGAGACACACCTCACATTTCACTGAAAGTAAAATCTTTCCCTGAACACTTCCAATCAGAATAAATCCTAGTCTTTTTAAGAGGTGTTTTTCAAACCAAATTAGTAAATATTTAAGCTCAGCCTGAATTTAGGAGACAGAGAAGTTTGTAACTATGTCAGATCTTTGTTACATACTGGTTTTATTAAACATATAACACCTTTTTGTGATGCTGTTAAAAGCTTTGATACACCACTTGGAAATCTTTCTATGAGAGCATTTTGTAAAGTAGCCTTTTTCCAAACAGTTGTGTAGAAAATGTAAATTACCTTTAAGAAAAATACTTCTCTGTACTTTAGATTGGTTTAAACCTAGGAAGATTGTTCTTGCTTTCTCTCTTAATTCCCAATATGTTTGATTTAGTGGTCTCTGTTGTACCAAATCTTTTCCCTACCCTTGGTCCTCTCTCTCTCCCAGAATTCTATGTATGAAAGAGGCAGATAGGATTCCAACCGAATCTGGTTGCTTTCTTCTAAGAGCTGACATTTGTTATAGACATTTAAAAACAAACAAAAACTAGACATGGGTCAAGCCTTAATTTTTTTCCTATGAGGTTATTTTGTTTGGGGTTGTTTTTTGTTTTGTTTTGTTTTGTTTTGTTTTAATTTTTTATCTAAATTCAATTTAGTTAACATATAGCATATTATTAGTTTCATGGGTAGAATTTAGTGATTCATCAGTTTCATATAACACCCAGTGCTCACTACATCAAGTGACCTCCTTAATGCCCATCACCCAATTACACATTCCACCTACCCACTTCCCCTCTAGTAATCCTCAGTTTGATCCCTATAGTAAGAGTCTCTTCTGGTTTGCCTCCCTCTCTGTTTTTATCTTATTTTGTTTTTCCTTCCCTTCCCCTATGTTCATCTGTTTTTTTTTTTTCCTGAAATTCCACATATGAGTGAAATCATAAGGTATTTATCAAAAGCCTTGAAAACAGAACTGCCTTTAAAAGGACAACAAACTAAGGGTCCTTCACAACCCCAAATCTTTTCCATTGTCCCTCATGTCTGTTCAGTATAACCTATCATGTAAAGAAATGGCTTAGCTCTTAGGTGACACCAGACATAAAGGACAATGGAGAAGATTTGGGGTTGTAAAGGACTCTTAATTTGTTGTCCTTTTATTTTATTTTTAAAGATTTTATTTATTTATTTGAGAGACAGAGAGAGAGAGAGAGAACAAGTGGGGGAAAGGACAGAGGGAGAAGCAGACTCCCCACTGACCAGGGAGCCCGATTCAGGACTCAATCCCAGGACCCTGAGATCATGACCTGAGCCAAAGGCAGACACTCAACTGACTGAGACACCCAGGTGCCCCTGTTTGTTGTCCTTTTAAAGGCAGTCTGTTTACAAGGCTTTTTATGGTTGCACAGAAGCTTTTCCAAGACCAAAAAAAAAAAAAAAGTAATTTTCAAGCTATACAGAATATGTCTTCTCTGATTCCCTGCCTATGAGACTGACAGTCTGTGCCTTTGCCTTAAATAGGAAGTTTTAGTTTTGTCACCAATCACAGCAGCCTATGTCTCCTTTAGATGTCAGGGCAAGTAAAATCATGTTACATGCTCTGTGATTTGTGACTTGTGTTCACAAAGGCAAGTGCACTTTGAAAGCAACTGTCTAATTTAAGCCTGTTTTGCTGGGACTAAACAAAAACATGTTCAGAATTTGGCCAGTGTAAAACCAACAGTTTCCATGTTAAGTCTGGTGCCCTGTACCCTGGTGTTTTCTAAAGCTTTTGGGGTGACCTAAAAGTCTCTTTCCTTTCCAAAGCTTTGTTGCCTTTCAATTGTTTTCTTGTCCTTTGTACTCTGATTCTTTAGAGAGCCTATACCAATCTTCACAGATTCCCAGTTGTGGAGAAGGTAGAGGGAGGGCAGGAGGGAAGATAGAGTAATACAGAAATACACCTGGCCAGTGAAGCAAAAGGAGTATATATTGGTCCAGGATCATCAGCATTCCAGTTACTTAAGATTTCATGTACTCCAATAAGATCCAAAAAATGTTCTCTTTTCTATGCAGTACTGTGGCTGACATTTTTTTTTTTTTGAGGCTATCTTTTACACTGGTAGAAATTCTTTAAGAATGCTCTGAGTTGTATGTTTTTGTCAATACTTTTCTCTGCTAGGGTATGTAATCCTGGGTTTTCTTTTCTTTTAAAGGGTCAAGAATAGTGGGTGGCATTCTCTCCCCTTAATATGTCCCCAAGGCAGATGAGTCCTGAGCCACCATCTTTGCCTCTTTGTAGCTGAAACATTATTGGACTCCTTACCAGTCAGGTGGAAACATGTATACCAAAGTCACTAGTCAATCACTGTTTTAAAGACTTATGTCTGTGATCCCACCTCACATGAAGTTGGCCACACCCATTCACATAAAGTATCTCCACCTCACATTTTCAGACAGGGTGGTTTCTATATTTCATGAATGCCAACAGGAATGCAGAGCACATATCCAAGTTCTGAAACAGAGCACGTTCTGTATTCTAGTTAACAGTGCCTTGGGCTTAGGAACAGCTAACAGTTCTGGTCCTTTTGGAATGTAACTCATAGTAAGAATATTTGTATATGTGTTTATTGCAACTTTAGTAGTAGCTGGTCTCAAAGGTCATTTGGGCATTCAGATGAAGAAAATTTATCCAAGAATAAAAAAAAACTCTTTTAGTGCTAGACCTCTAACTTATATTAGGCAGCTAAGTGCCATGAGGACTTTAGGACATGTTAAACCAAGATACAAACCAAAGTAATGGTGGAATAATTGGCCTTTTCCCTGGGATGTATTAATCAGGCACCTTTGGAAGTAAGATTCAAATATATGACCAGTGTTATATGTAGTGTGTTAATGTTAACCACAAACCTGCATGGACATCATACAACTGATATATGAATCAGAATCCAAGTTGCATAGGTTCTTTGAGAACCTGACTTTTCATTGCCTCAGGTTTACAGATTGATAATGTCACAGTAGCTCAAGTCACCATATGCTACATCATTAGTTTTTGATGTAGTGTTCCATGGTTCATTGTTTGCATATAACACCCAATGCTCCATGCAATACATGCCCTCCTAATACCCATCACTGGGCTAACCCATCCCCCCAACCCACTACCCTCTAAAACTCTCAGTTTGTTTCTCAGAGTCCATAGTCTCTCATGGTTCATCTCCCCCTCTGATTTTGCCCCTTCATTTTTCCCTTCCTTCTCCTAATGTCCTCCATGCTATTCCTTATGTTCCACAAATAAGTGAAACCATATGATTATTGACTTTCTCTGCTTGACTTATTTCACTTAGCATAATCTCCCCCAGTCCCATCCATGTTGACGTAAAAGTTGGGTATTCATCCTTTCTGATGGCTGAGTAATATGCCATTGTATATATGGACCACATCTTCTTTATCCATTCATCTGTTGAAGGGCATCTCGGCTCTTTCACAGTTTGGCTGTTGTGGACATTGCTGCTATGAACATTGGGGTGCATATGGCCCTTCTTTTCACTACATCTGTGCCTTTGGCGTAAATACCCAGTAGTGCAATGGCTGGGTCATAGGGTAGCTCTATTTTTAATATTTTGAGGCACCTCCACACTATTTTCCAAAGTGGCTGTACCAACTTGCATTCCCACCAACAGTGTAAGGGGGTTCCCCTTTCTCCCAAGACTGAAATGGGAAGAAATTGACAACCTAAATAGGCCAATAACCAGTAATGAGATTGAGGCAGTGAGCATATATCCTTTTGAATTAGTGTTTTCATATTCTTGGGGTAAGTGCCCAGTAGTGGACTTACTGGATCATATGGTAATTCCAATTTTTTTTTTTTTGAGAAAACTCCATACTATTTTCCACAGTGGCTGCACCAGTTTGCCTTCCTACAAACAGTGTACGAGGGTTCCTTTTTCTTCACATCCTCATCAACACTAGCTGTTTCTTGTGTTTTTTATTTTAGCCATTCTGACAGATGTGAGGTGATATCTCACTGTGGTTTTGATTTGCATTTCCCTAATTATTAGTGATGTTGAGCATCTTTTCATGTGTCTGTTGGTCGTCTGTATGACTTATTTGGAGAAATATCTGTTGATGTTTTTTGCCCAATTTAATTAGATTAATGGTATCCAAAATATATAAAGAACTTCTACAACTCAACACCAAAAAAACCCAAATAATCCAATAAAAAATGGGAGATAAGTGTGCTCTTGATCTCCTTCACCTATTTTACCCATCCCCCCTCTCCCCTCTGGCAACCACCAGTTTTTTCTCTGTAAGAGTCTGTTTTTTGTCTCTTTTGTTTATTTTGTTTCTTAAATTCCACATATTGGATGAAATCATATAGTATTTGTCTTTCTCTAATGACTTACTTCACTTAGTATGGAGGTTTCTCAAAAAATTAAACATGGAAATAATATATGATACAGTAATTCTACTGGGTATTTACCCAAAGGAAATGAAAACACTAATTTGAAAAGTTATATACACCCCTATGTTTACTACAGCATTATTTACAATACCCAAGGTATGGAAGCAACCCCAGCTTCCATCCACAGATGATTGAATAAAAAAGATGTGGTGTGTGTGTGTGTGTGTGTTGTGTGTGTGTGTGTGTATAAATGGAATATTACTCAGCCATAAAAAAAGAATGAAATCTTGCCATTTGCAACAACATGGGTGGACCTAAAGGACATAATCCTAAGTGAAATAAGTCAGAGGAAGACAAATACCACACAATTGACTTCATACTTCCTCCTTTGAATTACCTTGAGCCTATCATATGATTGGGGTATAGGTTTATGGCCCCATTAGGATGTTCACTGCCATTTGTTTCATCCAGTGCTAAATTGCTCACTGGCCCCCTTCTGCAGTTGTGTTCCAGTTTAAACATGTTTGGTTGTTAGAATTTTTTGGTCTAAAAATAAAAACCATTCTTTTATGTGTATGTGGTTGCTGTGTAATAGCTACAAATAAAAGAAATGATGGCATATTTAAAAAAAAATTCACTGACCGTTTAAGAGTCTTAACAGATGAACCATCTTATAAGGGCAAACTATCTGCAGGGAGGTTAAAGAATACCCTGTGAATGTTGAAATCAAACAAAACATGCATAAAAAACGGATGCCTACTTCTGGACAGCAAGCACTGGGGTATACAGGGTCTAGTTGTCACTGATCAAGTGTGAGGACAAAACTGACACCAACTTTCTCACAAAACCATACTGTCAGAATGATTGCCAGTTTATTCACTTACAAACCTGTCCAGACACCAAGCTTTTCATTCCTCTCCAAGGCCATTTCCCACTTCCCAGCAAGAATCTTCACACATGGAACCTCATAAATGCAAGTGTTATTTCCTCCAGACCAAAATAGAGACCAGTGATCTTCCCTTGCCCTAAAACAGAGCCTCCCTCTCTGGGAACAGTATGTCCAGGGCCTCCAATGGGTAGAATACAGAGAGACCTGGGTTTTATTCCTGGCTTTTCCATTTACTAGCTGTATGACTGTGGGTAAGTTATTTCCCTTCTCTAAGCCTCAGAGGCCTCATCTGAAAATGGGGGTAATAAGTGTACCTTCCACACAGGGTAGTTGTACAGATTAACTGAGCTAATATGTAAAGTAATACCTGGTAAAGTACATGTCACATAAAGAAAAGCAATCAAAGTACATGAGTCAGCTTCTTCCTACTTTCAGCCCTATTGCTGCTGATTAACCATTTCTTATCCTTAGGGCTTCCTTTTTCCTCAGCTTAATTCAACCTCCTTCTTACTCTTGACACATTTTCTTTTTTTTTTTTTTAATTTTATTTTCTTATGTTATGTTACTCACCATACAATACATCATTAGGCTTTGATAACACCCAGTGCTCCATGCAGTACATGCCCTCCTTAATACCCATCACCGGGCTATAGCTTCTCATGGTTCATCTCTCCCTCCGATTTCCCCCCCTTCATTTTTCCCTTCTTTCTCCTAATGTCCTCCATGCTATTCCTTATATTTCACAAATAAGTGAAACCATATGATAATTGACTTTCTCTGCTTGACTTATTTCATTTAGCATAATCTCCTCCACTCACATCCATGCTGATGTAAAAGTTGGGTATTCATCATTTCTAATGGCTAAGTAATATTCCATTGTATATATGGACCACATCTTCTTGATCCATTCATCTGTTGAATGGCATCTAGGCTCTTTCCACAATTTGGCTAATGCAGACATTGCTGCTATGAACATTGGAGTGCATATGGCCCTTCTTTCCACTACATCTGTGTCTTTGGAGTAAATACCCATGAGTGCAATTGCTGGGTCATAGGTTTGCTCTATATTTAATTTTCTGAGGCACCTCCACACTGTTTTCCAAAGTGGCTGTACCAACTTGCTTTCCCACCAACAGTGTAAGAGGGTTCCCCTTTCTCCAAAACCTCTCCAACATTTGTTGTTTCTTGACTTGCCAATTTTTACCATTCTAACTGATGTAAGGTGGTATCTGAATGTGGTTTTGATTTGAAGTTCCCTGATGGCTAATGATGATGAACATTTTTTCATGCGTCTGTTAGCCATTTGTATGTCTTCTTCAGAGAAGTGTCTGTTCATGTCTTCTGCCCACTTTTTGACTTGATTGTTTGTTTTTTGGGTGTTGAGTTTGAGAAATCCTTTATAAATCATGGATACCAGTTCTTTATCTGTAGTGTCATTTGCAAATATCTTCTCCCATTCTGTGAGCTGCCTCTTTGTTTTGTTGACTGTTTCCTTTGCTGTGCAGAAGCTTTTTATCTTGATGAAGTGCCTACGTTCATTTTTGCTTTTGTTTCACTAGTTTTTGGAGATGTATCTTGAAAGAAGTTGCTGTGGCTGATGTCAAAGAGGTTATTGCCTATGTTCTCCTTTAGGATTTTGATGGATTCCTGTCTCACATTGAGGTCTTTCATCCATTTTGAGTTTATCTTTGTGTATGGTGTTAGAGAATGGTCGAGTTTCATTCTTCTGCATGTGGCTGTCCAATTTTCCCAGCACCATTTATTGAAGAGACTGTCTTTTATCCATTGCATATTTTTATCTGCTTTGTTGAAGATTATTTGACCATAGAGTTGAGGGTCCATATCTGGGCTCTCTATTCTGTTACATTGGTCTATATGTCTGTTTTTGTGTGAGTACCATGCTGTCTTCATGATCATGGCTTTGTAATATAGCTTGAAATCAGGCAACGTGATGCCCCCAGCTTTGTTTTTCCTTTTCAACCTTTCCTTGGCGATTTGGGGTCTTTCCTGATTCCATACAAATTTTAGGATTGTTTGTTCCAGCACTTTGAAAAATGTCATTGGAATTTTCATCAGGATGGCACTGAAAGGTATAGATTGCTCTGGGTAGCCTAGACATTTTAACAGTGTTTTCAAATTGGCAAAGAAAAAGCCAAACTCTCTCTTTTCACAGATGACATGATACTTTATGTGGAAAACCCAAAAGACTCCACCCCCAAATTACTAGAATTCATACAGCAATTCAGTAATGTGGCAGGATACAAAATCAATGCACAGAAATCTGTTGCTTTCCTATACACTAACAATGCAACTGTAGAAAGAGAAATTAGAGAAACAATTCCATTTACAATAGCACCAAAAACCATAAGATACCTCGGAATAAACCTAACCAAAGAGGTAAAGGATCTCTACTCTAGGAACAACAGAACACTCATGAAAGAAATTGAAGAGGAGGGAAAAGATGGCAGGCAGAGGAGTAGGGGACCCTATTCCAACCGGTCACCAGAATTGAGCTAGATATCTACTGGGCCACTCTGAACAATCAGCCTGAGATGTAAGAAGATCTGGATCTCTACAAACAGAATATTGGAGGCCTTTGGTTCCGAGGTATGAAGCTGGGACCCCTGATTCTGCGAGCAGATATCAGAGGATAAGTGGCAGTGGGAGGGAGCCTGGCTTTGGGGAACCTAAACCACCAGTGAACGATAGCCTCCTGTGCTGGGGACTGGGCACAGACACGCAGACTGGTAGCAGTGGGGAAAGAACTTTAGGGCAGCCCCCCTGATGGAAACTGGAGTGGCAGGGCTGCACATGGGAACTGGGGGAGGCTGGTGGTTTTAGAAGCACAAAGGACAGAGATGTGCTCCAACCTGGAGGGGAGGATTGGGAGCACTGTGGAGGGGTGCACAACCCAGGACGCTGCAGTTTATAGCAGCACTGACAGAAATAGAGATAATGTGGCCTGGAGAGCACACTGAAGGACAGACTGAGATCTCCCTGCTCTGAGGCAGAGGGTTGAAAATGGTCTCTTCTGCTCTGACTCTACGAAGAGATGCAGAAAGCTGCCAGGGAAAGCCACCAGAGAACAAAACCCCCAAAAAGAAGTTTTCACTGAGCCCATCCCCCGCCACAGTGGGCAGGGCAACTCTGCCCAAACAGGTTTGTCAAGTGACAGCATGGCAGGTCCCTCCCTCAGAAGACAGGCTGGTAAAACAAGAGGCAGGCAACCCTAAGGCCCCTAAAAAACAGCTGCATCTTGCTTGGGGGGTGGTCAATAATTTGGAATCTGTACTTTGCCTCAACCACCCATCATCAGAATGACTAAGAGGAGGAACCCCCAAAATAGGAAAGACTCAGAGATTTTGACTTATGCCAGAGATTTACAAATGGATGCAGATATAACCAAGATGTCGGAGATGGAATTCAGGCTAGCAATTGTGAAGACAATAGCTAGAATGGAGAAATCAACTAATGGCAACAAGGATTCTCTAAGGGCAGAAATGAAAGCAAGATTGGCAGAACTTAAAAATGCTATCAATGTGATCCAAAATAATCTAGATAATCTAACAGCTAGGGTACATGAGGCAGAAGAAAAAATAAGCAACCTAGAAGACAATTTAATAGATAAAAAGGGAAAAGAGGAGGCCAGGGAAAAACAACTCAGAATCCATGAAAATAGAATCAGAGAAAGAAGTGACACCATGAAACGTTCCAATGTCAGAATTATTAGAATCCTGGAGGGAGTGGAGAGACAGGACTAGAAGATATATTTGAGCAAATTGTAGCTGAGAACTTCCTTAATCTGGGGAATGAAACAAACATTCGTGTCCTAGAGACAGAGAGGACCCCTCCCAAGATCAAGGAAAACAGGCCAACACGTGGGCATGTAATAGTAAAACTCGCAAATCTTAGAACCAAGGAAACCATCTTAAGGGCAGTTAGGGGGAAGAGATTCCTTACATACAGAGGGAGGAATATCAAAATAATGTCAGATCTACCCACAGAGACCTGGCAAGCCAGAAAGGCCTGGCAAAACAAATTCAGGGTACTAAACGAGAAGAACATGCAGCCAAGAACACTTTATCTGGCAAGGCTGTCATTTAAAATGGATGGAGAGATGCAGAGCTTCCAAGACCAGCAGAAATTGAAAGAATATGTGACCACTAAGCCGACTCTGCAAGAAATATTAAGGGGAGTTCTATAAAAGGAGAAAGACCCCAAGAGTGATATACAACAGAAATTTACAGGGACAATCTATAAAAACAACGTCTTCACAGGCAACATGATGACAATTAATTCATATCTTTCAATAATCACTCTCAACATAAACGGCCTAACTGTTCCCATAAAATGACACAGGGGTGCAGATTGGGTAAAAAGACAGGATTCATCCATATGCTGTCTACAGGAGACTCATTTTGAACCTAAAGATACATCCAGACTGAAAGTGAAGGGATAGAGATCGAACTTCCATGCCAGTGGACCTCAAAAGAAAGCAGGGGCAGCAATTCTCATATCAGACAAATTAGATTTTAAAGTAAAGACTGCAGTTAGAGACAGAAGGACACTATATAATTCTTAAAGGATCTGTCCAAGAAGATCTAACAATTGTAAATATCTACACCAACAACATGGGAGCAGCCATCTACATAAGCCAACTGTTAACCAAAATAAAGAGTCATATGGATAACAATCCATTAATTGTAGGAGACCTCAATACTCCACTCTCAGCAATAGACAGATCATCTAAGCAAAAAATCAACAAAAAAACTAGAGCTTTGTATGACACACTGGACCAGATGGACCTCATAGATATTTACAGAACATTCCACCCTAAAACAACAGAATACTCATTCTTCTCGGAGCACACATAGAACTTTATCCAGAATAGACCACATACTGGGTCAGAAATCAGTTCTAAACCAATACCAAAAGACTGAAATTATTCCCTGCATATTCTCAGACCACAATGCTTTAAAATTGGAACTCAATCACAAGAAAAATTTTGGCAGAAATTAAACACTTGGAAGCTAAAAACTACTCTGCTCAAGAATGTTTGGGTCAACCAGGAAATCAAAGAAGAACTTAAACAATTAATGGAAACCAATGAGAATGAAAACACATCAGTCCCAAACCTATGGGATACTGCAAAGGCGGGCCTAAGGGGGAAATACATAGCCACCAAGCCTCACTCAAAAAAATAGAAAAATCCCGAATTCACCAACTAACTCTACACCTTAAAGAACTAGAGAAAAAGCAACAAATGATACCTAAGCCAAACATTAGAAGAGAAATAATTAAGATTAGAGCAGAGATCAATGAATTAGAAACCAGAAACAGAGTATATCATCAGATCAAAGGAAATAGAAACTGGTTCCTTGAAAGAATTAATAAGATTGATAAACAACTGGCCAGACTTATCCAAAAGAAAAGAGAAAGGACCCAAATTAATAAAATTATGAACGAAAGGGGAGAGATCATGACTAACACCAAGGAAAGAGAAACAATTATTAGAAATTATTATCAACAACTATATGCCAAGAACCTGAGCAATCTGGATGAAATGGATGCCTTCCTAGAAATCTATAAACTACCAGGACTGAAACAGGAAGAAATTGACAACTTGAATAGGCCAATAACTAATGAGAAGATTGAAGCAGTGATCAAAACCCTCCCAAAAACAAGAGTCCAAGGCCTGATGGATTCCCTGAGGAATTCTACCAGACATTCAAAGAAGAAATAATACCTGTTCTTCTGAAGCTGTTTCCAAAAATAGAGACAGAAGGAAACCTTCCATACTCATTCTATGAGGCTAGCCATACCTTATTCCCCAAGCCAGGCAAAGACCCTGGCAAAAAGGAGAATTTCAAACTGATATCCCTGATGAATATGGATTCCAAAATTCCCAATAAAATCCTAGCTAATAGGATCCAACAATACATTAAAAGGATCATTCACCATGACCAAGTGGGATTTATCCTCAGGATGCAAGGGTGGTTCAACATTCGCAAATCAAACAATGTGATAGAACATATTAGTAAGAGGAGATAGAAGAACCATATGGTCCTCTCAACTGATGCAGAAAAAGCACTTGACAAAATACAGCAACCTTTCCTGATTAAAACTCTCCAGAGTATAGGGATAGAGGGAACATTCCTTAAGTTCATAAAATCCATCTGTGTGTAACCCACAGTGAATATCATCCACAATGGGGAAAAGCTGAGAACCTTTCCCTTAAGATCAGGAACAGGTCAAGGATGCTCACTCTTGCCACTACGGTTCAACATGGTACTAGAAGTCCTACCAACACCAATCAGACAACAAAAAGAAATAAAATGTATTCAAATTGGCAACGAAGAAGTCAAACTCTCTCTTTTCGCAGACGACATGATACTTTATGTGCAAAACCCAAAAGACTCCACCCCCAAATTACTAGAACTCATACAGCAATTCAGTAATGTGGCAGGATACGAAATCAATGCACAGAAATCTGTTGCTTTCTTATACACTAACAATGCAACTGTAGAAAGAGAAATTAGAGAAATGATTCCATTTACAATAGCACCAAAAACCATAAGATACCTCGGAATAAGCTAACCAAAGAGTAAAGGATCTCTAGTCTAAGAACTACAGAACACTCATTAAAGAAATTGAAGAAGACACAAAAAGATGGAAAAACATTCCATGCTCATGGATTGGAAGAATAAACATTGTTAAAATGTCTATGCTACCCAGAGCAATCTATACCTTCAATGCCATCCCAATCAATATTCCAATGACATTTTTCAAAGTGCTGGAACAAACAATCTTAAAATTTGTATGGAATCAGAAAAGACCACGAATCACCAAGGAAATGTTGAAAAAGAAAAACAAAGCTGGGGGCATCCTGTTGCCTGATTTCAAGCTATATTACAAAGTAGAGATCACAACAGCATGGTACTGGCACAAAAACAGAACTTGAGAGCAATGCAACAGAATAGAGAGCCCAGATATGGGCCCTCAACTCTATGGTCAACTCATCTTTGACAAAGCAGGAGAAAACATGCAATGGAAAAAAGACAATCTCTTCAGTAAATGGTGCTGGGAAAATTGGACAGCCACATGCAGAATGAAACTCGACCATTCTCTAACACCATACACAAAGATAAACTGAAAATGAATGAAAGACCTCCATGTGAGATAGGAATCCATCAAAATCCTAAAGGAGAACATAGGTAATAACCTCTTTGACATCGACCACAGCAAATTCTTTCAAGATCCATCTCCAAAAGCTAGTGAAACAAAAGCAAAAATGAACTTTTGGGACTTCATCAAGATAAAAAGCTTCTGCACGTCAAAGGAAACAGTCAACAAAACAAGGAGGCACCCACAGAATGGGAGAAGATATTTGCAAATGACACTACAGACAAAGGGCTGGTATCCAAGATCTATAAAGAACTTCTCAAACCCAACACCCAAAAAACAAATAACAAGTCAAAAAATGGGCAGAAGACATGAAGAGACACTTCTCTGAAGAAGACATACAAATGGCTAACAGACACATGAGAAAATATTCATCATCATTAGCCGTCAGGGAAATTCAAATCAAAACCACATTGAGATACCACCTTACACCAGTTAGAATGGCAAAAATGGACAGGGAAAGGAACAACAATTGTTGGAGAGGTTACGGAGAAAGGGGAACCCTCTTACACTGTTGGTGGGAATGCAAGTTGGTATAGCCACTTTGGAAAACAGTGTGGAGATTCCTCAAAAAATTAAAAATAGAGCTACCCTATGACCCACCAATTGCTCTCCTGGGTATTTACCCCAAAGACACAGATGTAGTGAAAAGAAGGGCCATATACCCCAATGTTCATAGCAGCAATGTCCGCAATAGCCAAACTGTAAAAAGCCTAGATGCCCTTCAACAGATGAATGGATAAAGAAGAAGTGGTCCATATGTACAATGGAATATTACTCAGCCATCAGAAACTATGAATACCCAAATTTTACATCAACATGAATGGGACTGGAGGAGATTATGCTAAGTGAAATAAGTCAAGCAGAGAAAGTCATTGTCATATGGTTTCACTTATTTGTGGAACAGAAGGAATAGCATGGAGGACATTAGGAGAAGGAAGGGAAAAATGAAGGGGGCAATCAGAGGGAGAGATGAATCATGAGATGCTATGAAGTGTGAGAAACAAACTGAGGATGTTGGGGGGGTGTTGGGGGGTATTGGTTACCCGGTGATGTGTATTAAGGAGGGCACTACTGCATGGAGCACTGGGTGTTTTACGAAAACAATGAATCATTGATCACCACATCAAAAACTAATGATGTATTGTGACTAAGATAATGTAATCAAATAAAATTAAGAAAAAAAAGAAAGTAATTGAAGAAGACACAGAAAGATGGAAAAACTTTCCATGCTCATGGATAGGAAGAATACACATTGACACATTTTCTTTAGACAATTAAGTTACAATATAATAAGGTTATTACATGATTTCTATCTTACTCCATCCAGGCTACTATTAAAAAATATCAGAGATTGAGTGGCTTATAAACAACAAGCGTATCTTACAGTCTGAAGCCTGGGAAGTCCAAAATCATGTGGCTGGCAGATTTGGTATCTGGTGAGAGTCTGCTTTCTAGACCACAATCTTTTCACTTGTAACCTCACATGATGGAGAGCAGAGAGAGAAGCATGCTCTCTCATAACTGTTAAAATAGCTTTAATCCCATTCATGAGGGTTCCAGCTTTATAATTTTATCTAATCCTAATCACCTCCTAAAGGCCCCATCACCTGTTACCAGCATATCAGAGGATAGAATTTCAACATAAATTTTGAGAGCATGCAGACATTCATTTTATAACAATTGGATAAGGTTATGGCTCTCTTTTATAATTAACTAAGAAATTTTTGTTATAGAATGTTTTTAAAATACAGAGAACCAAAAGAAAAAAAGCATCATAATTCCTCTATGCAGAGGAATTCACACATAGAAAAAAATGAATCCTATTACACAGTCCTATGTAAGTTTCTTGCTTAAATTTAACATTTTTTCATTTCAATAAATGTAAATCAATATCATTTTTAATGTCCACATAGTGTCTCATTATATAAGTTATAGTTTATTCAACCAACTCCCTATTGTTTGGCCAAGCTATAGATTTCTCCTACATCAAATTTCAATCTTAGCTTCATGTAGTGCACCCTATTTCCCTCCTTTCTGATTTAAGATACCCCCTTCTCTGAGATCTATGAAGATAGGATTTTTCTTACCCACAGACTCTAAGGGTAATTTGAGCTCCAAGTTCTCAGGGTACTATATGTGGAACAGAAGCCTGAACTAGGAATCCATCCACTCTATAGTCATAAGGTAACCCACTGGATTAGCAATAGCCAAGGACATGGCAAGCTAAGTGGTCTGAAATCAACTATTTCCACAGCCTACTATCACCCAGTAAAGTTCTGATTTCACAGGGGAAAAGGTGAAAAATCACTTCTGGATAAGTCTCAGCCCCTCAATTTACTGTTTCCTTATTTGCCAAATAGGAATAATCTCTAGCCTGCTTGTCTCACACTATGATTGTGGCAACCAAGGGAAACTATAAATGCAAAGCATATTGTAATTTTGGAGGTGGTTTTTGAATATACGATGGTACCATCAGTTTCAATCTTCAAGTCATGTCCAACTGAACCAGAACTACCATAAAGAAGCAAGGAACCAAATAATCAAGAATGGACAGAGTATGTTTTTGGGTTTGGGGGGAAGGATGTCACTTGGGTATATATGAGTCATTTCATATTTGAAAGTCTTCTTCCTTTCTCTAGGCCTCTGTTGCCTTATGTTTAAAACAGGTGGTTTGGTTGAGATGATTTCTAGGGAAAGATTTAACACCTACTTAATGAGTGGCTCATCTGTGCAAGGCCTTGAGCTGGGAGCTCTAAATATATTTCATGTTGCTTAAAAAGCTGAAGTCCTGTGTCTAAGTCACCAAGCTAGTGTGTAAGTTCTGGAACCCAAGACTGACTCTAAAATATTGTCTCTCTTCAGAATTTCATACTATAAAATCCTGTTGATTGGACTTCTGGTCCAGACAGGGTGTTGTAGACTCTTCTCACTGGTCATTTTAAGTACAAATATAAACCTCTTGTAACAAGAGGCAGTCAAAGGAGAACTGAAAGCTGGTTAAAAGAACTGATTTGGGACCACAGGACTGGAGTAACAACCCCAAAGAAGAAAGCAGTCCAGCTGGGGCATTTCCTGACCCCCAAACTTAAAACAGGAGGCAGCCCAGGTAGGCACTTTTCTCCCCCAGTCTCAAACAGGAGTCCCTCTAATAAGATGTAAGACTTGCAGCATTAGCAAGGAAGATTAATCAAGACCCTACCCCTGACTAATAATAATCAGCTAAGTGAAGCGTTCTCCATCTCTGCCCTTTCCCAACCAGAGACACTGGAGCAGTCAGAAGACTACCACAACAAGCACTCCCCCCAGGAAGCCACTTCCATCTCCATGAGCAGGGAAGACTCTCTCAAGACAAGGAACCAGGTAGGGAAGCCTCCTTGTCTTTACAGGCTTAAGATTCCCATGCCTCATTTAGAGACACTGGGCAACAGGCCTTGGGAAAACCCTTCGACCTTCTGAAGCAGCACAAACAGAAATCAGTGTGATCCCCACAGGTACCAGATAAATCAAGCAGACCAAAATAGAACCACAGAGGTTCTAAAATCTAAATTCCCAGTGGAAACACAGATGACAAAAGTAGCCCAGAATCTGCATGCTAAATTTAAGGTAACTGTCTACTAAAACAGAAGATTTTTAAAAATTCAATTAGCCAACATAGGGAAAATCCTTAATTTTAGATGTAGAGATCAATAAATCATCAGTTGCAAATAACACCCAGTGCTCATCACATCACACGCCCTCTTAATGCCCATCACCCAATTACCCTATTCCCCCAACACAAGTCTCCTCCAGCAACCCTTGGTTTATTTCCTATAGTTAAGAGTCTCTCATGGTTGATCTCCCTCTCTGATTACATTCCATTCAGTTTTCCTTCCCTTCCTCTATGATCCTCTGCACTGTTTCTTAAATTCCACATCTGAGTGAAACCATACAATAATTGTCTTTCTCTGATTGACTTATTTTGCTCAGCATAATAGCCTCCAGTTCCATGCACACCAATGTAAATGGTAACTATTCATCCTTTCAGATGACTCAGTAATATACCACTGTGTGTGTGTGTGTGTGTGTGTGTGTGTATGACATCTTCTTTATCCATTCATCTGTCAATGAACATCTCGGCTCTTTCCACAGTTTGGCTATCATGGACATTGCTGCTCTAAACACTGGGATGCAGGTGCACCTTTGAATCACTACATTTGAATCTTTAGGGAAAATACCTAGTAGTGCAATTGCTGGGTCATAGGGTAGATCTACTTTTAACTTCTTGAGGAACCTCCATACAATTTTCCATAGTAGCTGTACAGGCTTGCATTCCCACCAACAGTGTAAGAGGGTTCCCCTTTCTCCACATCCTTGCCAACATTTATTATTTCCTGACTGGTCAATTTTAGCCATTCTGACTGGTGTGAGGTGGAATCCCATTGTGGTTTTGATTTGTATTTGCCTGATTTTGAGTGTTGCTGAGACTTTTCATGTGTCTGTTGGCTATTTGTATGTCTTCTTTGGAGAAATGTCTGTTCATGTCTTCTGCCCATTTCTTGACTAGATTATTTGTCTTTTGGATGTTGACTTTGATGAGTTTTTTATAGATCTTGGATACTAACCCTTTATCTAATATTATATTTGCAAATATTTTCTCCCATTCTGTAAATTGCCTTTTAGTTTTGTTGACTGTTTCCTTTGCTGTGCATAAGCTTTTAATCTTGATAAAGTCCCAAAAGTTCATTTTTGCTTTTCTTTCCCTTGTATTTAGAGATGTGTCTTGCCATGAAAAAGAGCTCAATATCACTCGGCATCAGGGAAATCCAAATCAAAACCTCAATGAGATACCACCTCACACCAGTCAGAATGGCTAAAATGAACAAGTCAGGAAATGACAGATGTTGGTGGGGATGCGGAGAAAGGGGAACCCTCCTACACTGTTGGTAGGAATGCAAGCTGGTGCAGCCACTCTGGAAAACAGTATGGAGGTTCCTCAAAAAGTTGAAAATAGAGCTACCATACGATCCAGCAATTGCACTACTGGGTATTTACCCCAAAGATACAAAAGTAGGGATCTGAAAGGGTACATGCACCCCGATGTTTATAGCAGCAATGTCCACAATAGCCAAACTGTGGAAAGAGCCAAGATGTCCATCGGCAGATGAATGGATAAAGAAGATGTGGCATATATATACAACGGAATATTATGCAGCCATCAAAAGGAATGAGATCTTGCCATTTGCAACGACGTGGATGGAACTGGAGGGTATTATGCTGAGCGAAATAAGTCAAACAGAGAAAGACATGTATCATATGACCTCACTGATATGAGGAATTCTTAATCTCAGTAAACAAACTGAGGGTTGCTGGAGTGGGGGTGGGGTGGGAGGGATGGGACGACTGGTGATAGACACTGGGGAGGATATGTGCTCTAGTAAGCACTGTGAATTGTGCAAGACTGTTGAATCTCAGATCTGTACTTCTGAAACAAATAATGCAATATATGTTAAGGAAAAAAAAAAAGAAGAAGAAGAAGATAGCAGGAGGGGAAGAATGAAGGGGGAGAAATCGGAGGGGTAGACGAACCATGAGAGACGATGGACTCTGAAAAACAAACTGAGGGTTCTAGAGGGGAGGGGGGTGGGAGGATGGGTTAGCCTGGTGATGGGTATTGAGGAGGGCATGTTCTGCATGGAGCACTGGGTGTTATGCACAAACAATGAATCATGGAACACTACATCTAAAACTAATGATATAATGTATGGAGATTAACATAACAATAATAATAATAATAATAATAATAATAATAATAATAATAATAATAATAAATTAGAGATGTGTCTTGCAAGCAGTTTCTGTGGCCGAGGTCAAAGAGGTTGCTGCCTGTGTTCTCCTCTAGGATTTTGATGAATTCCTGTCTCACATTAAGGGCTTTCATCCATTTTGAGTTTATCTCTGTATACAGTGTAAGAAAATAGTCCAGTTTCATTTTTCTACAGGTAACTGTCCAATTTTCTCAACACCATTTTTTGAAGAGATGGTATTTTTTCATGCTTTGTTGAAGATTACTTGACCATAGAGTTGAGGGTCCATTTCTGGGTTCTCTATTCTGTTCCATTGATCTATATGTCTGTTTTTGTGCCAGTACCATGCTGTCTTGAAGATTACAGCATTTTAATATAGCTTGAAGTCGGGCATTGTGATGCCACCAGCTTCGGGTTTCTTTCTTTTTTTTTTTTTAAAGATTTTATTTATTTATTTGACAGAGAGAGACACAGCGAGAAAAGGAACACAAGCAGGGGGAATGGGAGAAGGAGAAGCAGGCTTCCTGCCGAGCAGGGAGCCCAATGTGGGGCTCGATCCCAGGACCCTGAGATCATGACCTGAGCCGAAGGCAGACGCCCAATGACTGAGCCACCCAGGCGCCCCCTTCAGGTTTCTTTTTCAACATTCCTCTGGCTATTTAGGGTCTTTTCTGGTTCCATACAAATTTTAGGATTATTTGTTCCAGCTCTGTGAAAAATGTTGATAGTCTTTTGATAGGGACTGCACTGAATGTGTAGATTGCTCTGGATAGCATAGAAATTTTAACAATATTTATTCTTCCAGAAAATCCATGAGCATGGAATGTTTTTCTATCTCTTTATGTCTTCCTCAATTTCTTTCATACATGTTCTGTAATTTTTATAGTACAGATTCTTTACCTCTTCAGTTAGGTTTATTCCTGGGTATCTTATGGGTTTTGCAGCAATTGTAAATGGGATCAATTCCTTGATTTCTCTTTCTTCTGCCTCACTGTTAGTGTATAGAAATGCAGATGACTTCTATGCATTGATTTTATATCCTGCCAATTGCTCAATCCTGTGTGAGTTCTAGCAATTTTGGGGTGTGGTCTTTTGGGTATCCCACATAAATTATCATGTCATCTGGAAAGAATGAGAGTTTGACTTCTTTGTCACTTTGAATACCTTTTATTTCTTTTTGTTGTCTGATTGCTGAGGCTAGGACTTCTAGTACTATGTTGAACAACAGTGGTGAGAATGGACATCCCTGTCGTGTTCCTGACCTCGGCAGAAAAGTTCTTAGTTTTTTCTCATTGAGGATGATATTCACTGTGGGCTTTTCATAGATGGCTTTCATGATATTGAGATATGTTCCTTCTATCCCTACACTGTGGAGACTTTTAACCAAGAAAGGATGCTATATTTTGTCAAATGCTTTTCCTACACCAGTTGAGAAGGTCATGTGGTTCTTGTCCTTTCTTTTATTAATATGATGTATCACGTTGATTGATTTGTAGCTGTTGAGCCACCTTTGCATCCCAGGAATATATCCCACTTGATCATGGTGAACAATATTTTTAATGTACTATTGGATCCTGTTCTTGGTAAGAATTTTGGCATCCATATTCATCAGGGATATTGGTCTGTAATTCTCCTTTTTGGTGGGGTCTTTGTCTGGTTTTGGCTTCAAGGTAATGCTGGCCTCTTAAAATGAGTTTAGAAGTTTTCCTTCCATTTCTATTTTTTGAAACATCTTCAGAAGAATAGGTATTATTTCTTCTTTAAACGTTTGGCAGCATTCCCCTGGGAAGCCATCTGGCCTTAGACTATTGTTTGTTGGGAGATTTTTGATTACTGCTTTGATTTCCTTGCTGATTTGTTTAGGTTTCCTATTTCTTCCTGTTTCAGTTTTGGCAGTTTATAAGTTTCTAGGAATGCATCAGTTTCTTCCAGATTGTCTAATTTTTTGGCATATAGTTGCTCATAATATGTTCTCTTTTTTTTAAAGATTTTATTTATTTATTTGACAGAGAGAGAGATAGCGAGAGAGGGAACACAAGCAGGGGGAGCGGGAGAGGGAGAAGCAGGTCTCCTGCAGAGCAGGGAGCCTGATGCGGGGGTCGATCCCAGGACCCTGGGATCATGACCTGAGCCGAGGGCAGACGCTTGACGACTGAGCTACCCAGGCGCCCTGCTCATAATATGTTCTTAAGATTGTATTTCCTTGATGTTGGTCGTGATCTCTCTTCTTTCATTCATGATTTTATTAATTTGGGTCCTTTCTCTTTTCTTTTTGATAACTCTGGCTAGGAGTTTATCAATCATATTAATTCTTTCAAAGAATCAGCTTCCAGTTTCATGGATCTGTTCTAGTATTCTTTTGGTTTCTATCTCAGTAATTTCTGCCTTAATCTTTATTTTTTCTCTTCTTCTGCTGGGCTTAGGCTTTATTTACTGTTTTTTCTCCAGCTCTGTTAGGATAAGGTTAGCTTGTGTATTTGAGACTTTTGTAATTTCTGGAGAAAGGCTTGTATTGCTATGTACTTCCATCATAGGACTCCCTTTGTTGAAACCCAAAGGTTTTTAACAGTGGTGTTTTCATTTTCATTTGTTTCCATGAATTTTGTTAATTCTTCCTTAATGTCCCAGTTGTCCCATCCATTCTTTAGTACGATGCTCTTTAACCTCCAAGTGTTTGAGTTCCTTCCAAATTTCCTCTTGGGATTGATTTCAAGTTTCAAAGCATTGTGGTCTGAAAATATGCCAGGAATAATCCTAATCTTAATACCATTTGGGACCTGATTTGTGACCCAGTGTGTGATCTGTTCTGGAGAATGTTCCAAATGCACTAGAGAAAAATATGTATTCTGTTGCTTTAGGATGGAATGCTCTGTATATATCTGTGAAGTCCATCTGACCAATGGGTTATTCAAAGTCCTTGTTTCCTTGTTGATCTGCTTAGATGATCTGTCCTTTGCTGTGAGTGGGGTGTTGAAGTCCCCTCCTATTATTGAATTATTATCAATGTGTTTCTTTAATTGGGTTAATTGGTGGATATAACTGGCTGCTCCCAAGTAGGAGCATAAATATTTATAATTGTTAGATCTTCTTGTTGTATAGACCCTTTCTATATGATACAGTGTCCCTCTTATCTTTTACTACAGTCTTTCATTTAAAATCTAATTTGTCTGATATGAGGATTGCTACCTGTGCTTTCTTTTGAGGTCCATAATCATGGTAAATGATTCTCCACCCTGTCACTTTCAATGGGGAGGTGTCATTGTGTCTAAAATGAGTGTCATGTACAGAGCATATGGAAGAGTCTTGTTTTTTAATCCAATCTGATACCCTGTGTCTTTCATTGGAGCATGTAGCCCATTTACATTTGGAGTAACTATTGAAAGATATGAATTTAGTACCATTGTATTACCTGTAAATCACTGTTTCTGTATATTCTCTGTTCCTTTCTGGTCTATATTACTTTTGGGCTCCCGCTTCTCTTACGAGATCCCCTTGATTATTTCTTGCATGGCAGCATTAGTGATCAAAAATTCCTTATGTTTGTCTTTGTCCTGGAAGGTGTTTATCTTTCCTTCCATTCTGAATGACAGCCTTTTCAGATAAGGTATTCTTGGGTGCATGTTTTTCTCATTTAGTACTGTGAATATATATCATAACAGCCCTTTCTGGCCTACCAGGACTCATCGGATAGATGTGCTGCCAGTCTTATGTTTCTACCTGTGTAGGTTAAGGAGCTCTTGCCTCGAGCTGCATTCAGGATCTTCTCTCTCTCTCTTTTTTTTAATATATTATGTTATCTTAGTCACCATACAGTACATCATTAGTTTTTGATGTAGTATTCAATGATTCATTGTTGAGTACAACACCCAGTACTCCATGCAGTATGTGCTTTCCTTAATACCCAACACTGGACTAACCCATCCTCCCACGCCCCTCCCCTCTAAAACCCTCAGTTTGTTTCCTGAAGCCCATAATCTCTCATGGTTCAACTCACCCTCTATTTTCCCAGGTTCATTTTTCCGTTCCTTTGCCTAATGTCCTCCATACTATTCCTTACATTCCACAAATAAGTGAAACCATACGATAATTGACTTTCTCTGCTTGACTTATTTCACTTAGCATAATCTCCTCCAGTCCTATACATGTTGAGGCAAAAGTTGGGTATTCATCCTTTCTGATGGCTGAGTAATATTCCATTGTATATATGAACCACATCTTCTTTATCCATTCATCGGTTGAAGGGCATCTTGGCTCTTTCAACACTTTGGCTATTGTGGACATTGCTGCTAAGAATATTGGGGTGCATATGGCCCTTCTTTTCACTACATCTGTCTTTGGGGTCAATACCCAGTAGTGCAATTGCTGGGTCATAGGGTAGCTGAATTTTTAACTTTTTGAAAAACCTCCACACTGTTTTCCAAAGTGGCTGTACCAACTTCATTCCCACCAACACTGTAAGAGTGTTCCCCTTTCTCCACATCCTTGCCAACACTTGTTGTTTCCTGTCTTGTTAATTTTTGCCATTCTAACTAGTGTAAGGTGGTATCTCAATGAAGTTTTGATTTGAATTTCGCTGATGGCTAATGATGATAATATTTTTTTATGTGTCTGTTAGCCATTTGTATGTCTTCTTTTGGGAAGTGTCTGTTCATGTTTTCTGCCCCTTTTCTTCACTTGATTATTTGGGGTTTTTTTGGTGATGAGTTTGAGAAATTCTTTATAAATCTTGGATATCAGCCCTTTGTCTGTAGTGACATTTGCAAAAATCTTCTCCCACTCCGTGGGCTGCCTCTTTGTTTTGTTCACTGTTTCCATTGCTGTGCAGAAGCTTTTCATCTTGATGAAGTCCCAAAAGTTCATTTTTGCTTTTGTTTCCCTTGCCTTTAGAGACGTGTCTTGAAAGAAGTTGTTTTGGCTGATGTCGAAGAGGTTACTACCTATGTTCTCCTTTAGGATTTTGATGGATTCCTGCCTCACATTGAGGTCTTTCATTCATTTTGAGTTTATCTTTGTGTATGGTGTTAGAGAATGGTCGAGTTTCATTCTTCTGTATATAGCTGTCCAGTTTTCCCAGCATTTATTGAAGAGACTGTCTTTTTTCCATTGCATATTTTTTCCTGCTTTGTCGAATATTATTTGACCATAGAGCTGAGGGTCCATATCTGGGCTCTCTATTCTGTTCCATTGGTCTCTATGTCTGCTTTTGTGCCAGTACCATGCTGTCTTGGTGATCACTGCTTTGTAACATAGCTTGAAATCAGGCAACCTGATGCCCCCAGCTTTGTTTTCCTTTTTCAACTTTCCTTGGTGAATCGGAGTCTTTTCTGATTCCATACAAATTTTAAGATTTTTTGTTCTAGCACTTTGAAAAAAGTCATTGGAATTTTGATCAGGATGGCGTATAGATTGCTCTGGGCAGCATAGACATTTTCCAATATTTATTCATCAATTCATGAGCATGGAATGCTTTTCCATCTTTTTGTGTCTTCTTCAATTTCTTTCATGAGTGTTCTGTAGTTCTTAGGGAAGGCATAGATATCTTTTACCTCCTTGGCTAGGTTTATTCTGAGGTATCTTATGGTTTTTGGTGTTATTGTAAATGGAATCATTTCTCTAATTTCTCTTTCTACAGTTGCATTGTTAGTGTATAGGAAAGCAACTGATTTCTGTGCATTGATTTTGTAGCCTGCCACATTACTGAATTACTGTATGAGTTCTAGTAATTTCGGAGTGGAGTCTTTTGGGTTTTCCACATAAAGTATCATGTGATCTGCAAAAAGACAGAGTTTGACTTCTTTGCCAATTTGAATACCTTTTATTTCTTTTTGTTGTCTGATTGCTGTTGCTAGGACTTCTAGTACTATGTTGAACAATATTGGCAAGAGGGGGCATCCTTGTCGTTATCCTGATCTTAAGGAAAAGGCTCTCAGCTTTTCCCCATTGAGGATGATATTTGCTGTGGGCATTGCATATGTGGTTTTTATGACATTGAGGAATTTTCCCTCTATCCCTATACTCTGAAGAGTTTTAATCAGGAAAGGATGCTGTATTTTGTCATATGCTTTTTCTGCATCAATTGAGAGGACCATATGTTTCTTCTCCCTCCTCTTATTAATGTGTTCTATCACTTTGATTGATTTGCGAATGTTGAACCACCCTTGCATCCCAGGGATAAATCCAACTTGGGTCATGGTGGATAATCCTTTTAATGTATTGTTAGATTCTATTAGCTAAGATTTTGCTGAGGATTTTGGAATCCATATTCATGAGGGATATCATTCTGAAATTCTCCTTTTTGATGGGGTCTTTGCCTGGTTTAGGGATTAAGGTAATGCTGGCTTCATAGACTGAGTCTGGAATTTTTCCTTCTGTTTCTATTTTTGGGAACAGCTTCAGGAGAATAGGTATTATTTTTTCTTTGAATGTTGTTAGAATTCCTCAGGGAATCCATAAGGCCCTGGACTCTTGTTTTTGGGGAGGTTTTTGATCACTGCTTCAATCTTGTTACTGGTTATAGGTCTATTCAGGTTTTGTATTTCTTCCTGTTTCAGTCTTGGTAGTTTAAAGGTTTCTAGGAAAGCATCCATTTCTTCCAGGTTGCTTAATTTATTGGCATATAGTTGCTGATAATAGTTTCTAATAATTGTTTCTATTTCCTTGGTGTTAGTCATGATATCTCCCCCATCATTCATAATTTTATTAATTTTGGTCCTTTCTCTTTTCTTATGGATAAATCTGGCCAGTGGTTTATCGATCTTATTAATTCTTTCATAGAACCAGCTTCTAGTTTCATTGATTTGCTCTACTGTATTTCTGGTTTCTAATTTATTGATCTCTGCTCTGATCTTCATTATTTCTCTTCTAATGCATGGATTAAGCATCATTTGTTGCTTTTTCTCTAGTTCTTTAAGGTGCAAAGTTAGTTTGTGAATTCAGGATTTTTCTATGGTTTTTTTTTTTTTTTTTTTTTGAGTGAGGCTTGGATGTCTATGAATTTCCCCCTTAGGACCGCCTTTACAGTATCCCATCGGTTTTGGACCGATGTGTTTTCATTCTCGTTGGTTTCCATGAATTGTGTAAGTTCTTCTTTGATTTCCTGGTTGATGCAAACATCCTTAATCATGGTGGTTTTTAGCTTCCAAGTGTTTGAATTTTTTCCAATTTTTTTTGCTTCTGATTGAGTTCCAGTTTTAAAGCATTATGGTCCAAATATGCAGGGAATAATCTCAATCTTTTGGTATTGGTTGAGACCTGATTTGTGACCCAGTATGTGGTCTATTCTGAAGAAAGTTCCATGTGCACTCAAGAAGAATGAGTATTCTGTTGTTTTACAGTGGAATGTTCTGTATGTATCTGTGAGGTCCATCTGGTTCACTGTGTCATTCAAAGCTCTTGTTTCCTTGTTGATTTTCTGCTTAGATGATCTGTCTGTTGCTGAGAGTGGAGTATTGAGTGCTCCTACAATTAACGTATTATTATCAGTATGGCTCTTTATTTTGTTTGACCGTTGGCTTATGTAGTTGGCTGCTCCCATGTTGGGGCATAGATATTCACAATTGTTAGATCTTCTTGTTTAAAAGACCCTTTAAGAATGATACAGTGTCCTTCTGTGTCCCTAACTACAGTGTTGAGCTTAAAATCTAATTTGTCTGATATGAGAATTGCTACCCCAGCTTTCTTTTGAGGTCCAGTGGCATCAGTCTAGATGTATCTGTAGGTTTAAAATGAGTCTCTTGTAGGAAGGATATGGATGGGTCCTGTCTGTTTATCAATCTGCAACCCTGTGCTGTTTTATGGAAACATTTAGGCCAATCACGTTGAGAGTGATTATTGAACGATATGTATTTATTGTCATCATGTTGCTTGTGATGTCCTTGTTTTATAGATTGTCTCTGTAAATTTCCTTTCTATATCACTCTTGAGGTCTTTCTTCTTTTATAAAACCCCACTTAATATTTCTTGCAGGGCCGACTTAGTGGTCATATATTTTTTCGGTTTCTGCTGGTCCTGGAAGCTCTGCATGTCTCCATCCATTCTAAATGACAGCCTTGCCAGATAAAGTGTTCTTGGCTGCATGTTCTTTTCATTTAGTACCTTGAATATGTTTTGCCAGGCCTTTCTGGCTTGCCAGGTCTCTGTGGATAAGTCTGACATTGTTCTGATGTTCCCCCCTCTGTACATAAGGAATCTCTTCCTCCTAAGTGCCCTTAAGATGGTTTCCTTCGTTCTAAGATTTGCAAGTTTTACTATTACATGCCCACATGTTGGCCTGTTTTCCTTGATCTTGGGAGGGGTCCTCTCTGCCTCTAGGGGACAAACATGAATGTTTGTTTCATTCCCCAGATTAAGGAAGTTCTCAGCTACAATTTGCTCAAATATATCTTCTAGTCTTCTCTCTCTCTCCACCACCTCAGGGATCCCAATAATTCTGACATTGGAATGTTTCATGGCATTACTTATTTCTCTAATTCTGTTTTCATAGATTTTAAGCTATTTCTCCCAGGCCACCTCATTTTCCTTCTTTTCTATCAGTTTGTCTTCTATATCACTAATTTGTTCTTCTGTCTCATTTACCCTAGATATTAGATTATTTAGATTAGATTGGATCTCATTGATAGCACTTTTAAGTTCTGCCAGTTCCACTCTCATTTCTGCCTTTAGAGACTCTATGTTGCCATTAATCAATTTCTACATTCTAGCTATCGTCTTTATAACTGTTTCCCTGAAGTCTGTTTCCGACATCTTGCTTATATCTATATCCATTTGTAAATCCGTGGCAGAAGTCCCATTTTCTGAGTCTTTCCTATTTTGGGGGTTCCTCCTCTTAGTCATTCTTTTGAGGCATGGTTGAGCAAATGTACAGAGTCCAAATTATTGACCAGAATCCAAGCAAGTTGCACCTGTTTTATAGGGACCTTAGGGTTGTTGGCCTCTTGTTCTCCCAGCCTGTTTTCTGGGGGAGGGACCTGCCATGCTGTTACCCAGACAACCTTGTTTGGGC
This sequence comes from Mirounga leonina, assembly GCF_011800145.1. NCBI lineage: Eukaryota > Metazoa > Chordata > Mammalia > Carnivora > Phocidae > Mirounga > Mirounga leonina. Next base: position 307,706 of record NW_023270062.1, read on the forward strand.
AGAGTTGCCCTGCTCTCAGTGGGGGGGATGGGCTCAGTGAAAACCATTTTTGGGTGGCTTTTGTTGTCTCATGGCTTTCCCCATCTCTTCTGAGAATCAGAGCAGAAGAGACCATTTCCAACCCTCTGCCTCAGAACAGAGAGGTCGCAGTCCGTTCTTCAGTGAGCTTCAGGACACACTGTCTCCATTTCTGTCTGTGCCACTAAAACCACTGCGTCCTGGGTTGTGCGCCCCACAGCAGCACTCCCAGCCCTTGCTTCCAGGTCCAGGCACGTCTCTGCCCTTTGTGCTTCTAAAACCACCAGCCACTTCCACTTCACACATGCGCCCCTGCAACTCCAGGTTTCAGTCCAGGGGGCTGCCCTAAAGTCCTTTCCCCGCCACTACTGGTCTGTGAGTCTGTGCCTGGTCCCCAGTGGGGGAGGCTTTTGCACTCTGGTGGTGCAGGATCCCAGAGGCTCCCTCCCCCTTTGGTTTATCTTCTGATATCTGTCCACATAATCACGGCTCCCCACTTCATACCTTGAAACCAATCACCTGCAATATTCTGTTTGTAGAGATCCAGATCTATCTTCTTATATCTCAGGCTGATTTTGTGGGTCTTCAGGGTGGTCTAGTAGATATACAGCTCAATTCAGGAGACCAGTTGGAATAGGGTCCCCTACTCTTCCAACATCTTTGACCCTCTCAGGATCTTCTTTATGTCTGAAATTTGCAAGCTTCACTATTATGTGTCAGGGTGTTGATTTATTTTTATTGATTTTGAGGGAAGTTCTCTGTGGCTCCTGGACTTGAGTGCCTCTTTCCTTCCCCATATTAAGGAAACTCTCAGCTAGGATGTGCTCAAATATACTTTCTGTCCCAGTCTGTCTTTCTTCTTCCTCTTGGACCACAATAATTCTAATATTGTTTCTCTTTATGGTGTTGCTTATTTCTCAAAGCCTCCCCTCATGGTCCATTTGTTGTTTTTCCCTTTTTCCCCAGCTTCCTTCCTTTCTATCATTTTGACTTCTATGTCACTGACTCTCCTTTCTGTGTCATTTGCCCTAGTTGTTAGAACGTCCATTTTAGACTGCATGTCAGTTATAGTATTTTTAATTTGGGCCTAATTAGATTTTATTTCTGCATTAAGGGGTTCTCTTGTGTCTTTTATGCTTTTTTCAAGCCCAACTAGTAACTTTATAATCATTATTCTGAATTGTAGGTCTGACATTTTACTTATATCCATATCGATTAAATCTATGGCAGATATTTTTACCTCTGGTTCTTTATTTTGTTGTGAATTCCTCCTTCTAGTCATTTTTTCCAGAGGAGAATAGATGAATGAGAGAACAAAATCAAAAATATCAACCATGACCACAATGATGTATAGACTAGAGGAATCCAAAGAGATCAGAAACCGAAAAAGGAAAAAAAGGTGGGAGGAGAGAAGAGAGGATATAATATAACAAATGCTAGATGCTAAAATTATAAAGAAAGAAAAACTTATGTATATGTACAAAAATAAAATTAGATGCCATGAAAGAAAGCCAAAAATGAAGAATATATCTATAAAATTAAATGTAAAAATGAAAATTAAAAAAACATTTAAAGAGAGTTAATAAAATAAACTATTTGAAGGGAAAAAAAGAAAAAGAAAATTTGAAGCTTAAAGACTGAAGTATTGTAAGAAGAAACCTCGAATTGTATATACTTTTTTTCCCCTAGCACAGGAGTTTTTCAGTTATGTGTGATCCATAAACTTGGTATTCACCTGATGTTCCTGCTGGTCTTCTGGGGGAGGGGCCTGTTGCATTGATTCTCAGGTGTTTTTGCCTGGACGGAGTTGCACCACCCCTTGCCAGGGTGTCAGGTTCAGTGTAAGCTGCTTCAAGTTGCTCTCTGTGGCTTTTTTCCCCTGATGGCTTTCTGTGACACTTGCAAAAAGTGGTCGCTTTCCTATTTGTAGAATTGCAGCAATTCTTTTCTTAAATCTCAGGTTGAATTCACAGGTGTTCAGAATGATTTGATAGATATCTAACTGAATTCAAGGCACCAGGTGAAATGAGAGTCCCCTACTCTTCTGCCATTTTCCATCCCCAAAACAGAAGATTTAAATAGAACCCAGATTCTCCCAGCATACTAAACAAAATATCTGGAATACTGTAGAAAATCACACATAATACCAAGAGTCAGGAAAGTCACAATTTGATTAAGAAAAGAAAATCAACAGATATGAATATCAACATGAATCAAGTATTGTAATTATATGACATGGAATTTAAAACTGCCATAATATGGTATCTCACTGTGGTTTTGATTTGTATTTCCCTGATGGCTAGTGAGGTTGGACATTTTTTCTTGTGTCTGTTAGCTATTTGTATGTCTTCTTTGGAAAAGTGCCTATTCATGTCTTCTGCCCATTTCTTGACTGGATTATTTGCTTTTGGGATTTTGAGTTTTGAGTTCTTTATAGATCTTGGATATCAGTCTTTTATCCAAAATGTAATTTGCAAATATCTTCTCCCATTTCATGGGCTGCCACTTAGTTTTGATGACTGTTTCCTTTGCTGTGCAAAAGCTTTTTATCTTGATGAAAGTCCCAAAAGTTCATTTTTGCTTTTGTTTCCCTTGCCTTTAGAGATGTGTCTTGAAAGATGTTGCCTCGGCCAATGTCAAAGAGGTTACTGCCTATGTTCTTCTCTAGGATTTTGATAGATTCCTGTCTCACATTGAGGTCTTTGATCCATCTTGAGTTTATCTTTGTGTATGGTGTTAGAGAATGGTCTAGTTTCATTCTTCGGCATGTGGTTGTCCAGTTTTCCCAGGACCATTTATTGAAGAGACTGCCTTTTGTCCATTGGATTTTCTTTCCTGCTTTGTTGAAGATTAGTTGACTATAGAGATGAGGATCCATTTCTGGGGTCTCTATTCTGTTCCATTGATCTATGTGTCTGTTTTTGTGCCAATACCATACTGTCTTGATGACTATGGCTTTGTAATATAGCTCAAAGTCAGGCATTGTGATGCCCCCAGCATTGGTTTTCTTTTTCAACATTCCCCTGGCAATTTGGGGTCTTTTCTGGTTTCATACAATGAGATACCCCCTTACACCAGTTAGAATGGCCAAAATTAACAATACAGGAAACAAGTGTTGACAAGGTTGTGGAGAAAGGGAAATCCTCTTACAGTATTGGTGGGAATGCAAGTTGGTACAGCCACTCTAGAAAACAGTATGGAGGTTCCTCAAGATGTTAAAAATAGAGTTACCCTATGACCCAATGTTTGCACTACAAGGTATTTACCCAAAAGATACAGATGTAATAAAATGAAAGGGCACATGCACCCCAATGTTCATAACAGCAACGTCCACAATAGCCAAATTGTGGAAGGAATGGAGATGCCCTTCAACAGATCAATAGATAAAGAGTACATGGTACATATATACAATGGAATATTTCTCACCCATCAGAAAAGATGAATACCCACCATTTGCATTGACATGGTTGGAATTGGAAGGGATTATGCTAAATGAAATAAGTCAAGCAGAGAAAGACTGTTATCATATGGTTTCACCCATATGTGGAACATAAGGAATAGAGCAGAGTACCACAGAGGAAGGGAAAGAAAACTGGGAAGAAATCAGAGAGGGAGACAATCCATGAGAGACTCTGAACTCTGAGAAACAAACTGAGGATTAGAGAAGGGAGGGATGTGCGGGGATGGGGTAACCAGGTGGTGGGTATTAAGGATGGCACATGCTGGGATGAGCACTGGGTGTTATACACAACTAAGGAATCATTGAATGCTACAACAAAAACTTATGATGTACTATATGCTGGCTAACTGAACATAATAAAAAAAATAAAAAATAAATAAAACGCCATAATATAAACTACTGAAATTGCAATTAAAATTATTTCAAAACAAATGAAATAATAAAAAGTCTTAGCAAAGAAATAGGTAATTTAAAAAGAGAAATTATACAACTAAAAAACACAATATCAAAAACAGAAAAACAAAAACCTTCTGAATGGGATCCCTGTAGAATGGAGATAACAGAAGATAGAATCCATGAATTTAAGGACAGATCAATAAAATTTAACAAACCTGAAAAACAGAGAAAATTAACTTTAAAAAATGGCCAGAGCCTCAGGAACCTGTGTAACAATTCAAAAAAAAAAAAAAAAAATCATTCACATTTCTGAACTCAGAGAAGGAAAAGACAGAGTGGGGCTAAAAGAGTATTTGAATACATAATGGCCCAAACATCCCAAATTTAGTAAAAGGGATGCAAACCTACAGATTTAAGAAGCTGAGCAAAACCCAAAGAAAATAAATCCAAATAAATTCATGCTAGGGCACATCATAATTAAGCTTCTAAGAACTAAAGACAAAGAAAAAAATAATGAAAACAGCCAGAGAGAAATGGCATATTATCTATAAGGTTTTATAGGAGAATACCAATTCAAATGAGTGTGAATTTTTCATATGAATCCAGAAAAAAAGGACATTTACCAACTGCTGAAAGAAAATACTCTGAACTGCAAATTCCAAAGTCAGTGAAACTATCTTTCAGGAATGCATAAGAATAAGAAATCCCCAGATAAAGGAAAACAAAGAATTTGCTGCTTGCAGACCTACTCTTATAGACTGGCTAAATAAAGTTCTTCAACAGAAAGGAAAGAATAAAGAAATATTGGAGCATCAGTAAGAAAGAACAATGGAAAACAGAATATGGGTACCTACAATAGAACATTCTCCTTATGAGTTTTTTTTTTAATAGTTTATTTATTTATTTTGAGAGAGAGAGAATGAGAGAGAACACATGAGAGGGGATAGGGTCAGAGGGCAAAGCAGACTCCCTGCCGAGCAGGGAGCCCGATGCGGGACTCGATCCCGGGACTCCAGGATCATGACCTGAGCCGAAGGCAGTTGCTTAACCAACTGAGCCACCCAGGCGCCCTCTCCTTATGAGTTTTATAAATTATATTTGACAAGTGAAACAAAAATTATCACACCATCTGATACATGACAATACTATTTAAAAAGCAGGAGGGTAAAGAACCTAAATGAAAGTAAAGTTTCCATACTTCACAGGAGTGGTAAAATGTTAATACTCATAGGCTGTGATAAGTCACATAGGTATATTTTAATACCCAGAAGAACCACTACAAAACTATATAACAAGATACACTTGGAAGCACTATAAATAAATCAAGATAGAATCTTAAAAATGTCCAAGTAACCCATAGGAATCCATGAAATAGAACCAAAGGAAACACAGAGAAATAATAAAATGGCCAACTTAAGCCCTAACATTTCAACAACTACCTTAAATGTAAATGGTCTGAACATATCAATCAAAAGACAGATTAGAAGAATGAAATTAAAAATGCAACTATACATATTAAGAAACACTTCAAATTCAACACAGGTAGATTGAAAAGGAATGGAAAAATCATTGGGTATATTAACGTCTAGTAAAGTATACTTTATAGTAGAGAAAATTACTATAAAGAGGGATATAATATAATTATTATAGGATTAATTCATCAGAAAGACATAATGATCCTAACTGTGTACAAACCAAACAAAAGAAACTCAAACTACATAAAATAAAAACTGATAGACAGGAAAGGAGTAATAAATCCAAAATATTAGTTGGGAACTGCAGTTCCACCTTTCAGCAACTGATAAAACTACTAGACAGAAAATCAGCAAGAATATAGTACTGAAAAATACAATCGATCAACAGGATCTGATTGACATATATTGAGCACTCCATCCCACAACAGTAGAATACATATTCTTTTCAAGCTCTGACAGAACATATATCAAAAAAAAAAAAAAAAAGAACGTATCCTGGGCCATAAAACAAACTCAACAAATTTAGAAGAATTATAATCATATAGAGTGTGTGTTCTGACCACAGTGTAATGAAACTAGAAATCAATAATAGAACAATAACGTAAAAATCTCTTAACACTGATATTAATAAACACACTTCTAAATAATCCATGGAACAAACAGGAAGTCTCAAAGGACATTTTAAAACACACTGAAGGAATTTATGTTTCTGTTCCAGCATGTAAGGAACTTGAAACTCATCACTTCCATCCAATAAACAAGAAAAGAGCTGAACAAACTGAAATCCACAGCTTTTTTAAAAAGATCCATTATAGAATTGAGATCACAGGGCAAACTACTTCCCCCAAAATTGGAGAGGCAGGCAGATACAGAGGAATCACAGTTTATCAGAGCAGAAACCCATGAGCAAAAACCTCAATGGGAACCAGTACCAGTTAGGAAAACTTAAAATTTAATTGAAGAATTACTGGAGATTCTGTGTACACAAGTTTAAGAGTGAAGGAAAAAAAAAAAAAAAAACAACCTCCAAGTGTACCCAATTTTAAGAGTAACTCCACAATTTTATGTTTTACCACCAGGAGCCCTACCAGCTTCTCACCATAGATAATGGAGGAAAATCCCCTCATGCTTCCTGCAGGGGTAAGGGGACTGTATCCATTTTGAAATATACCCAGAGCATTTTGTTCTTTTTAAGAAGGCCTGCCCTCAAAAGAAATGTTCACCAGGATCTAACTGACTGGGATTTTGCCAGAACCTAGCTAAGCTGGGAGAAGGGAAACACCCAACTCCAGTCCCCTCTAGCCTTCATGTCTCAACTAGTGGGGGTGGGGAGGAAAATGAGAGGCACTTCTAAAAGTCACAGCCATCAAGCAGAAGCACCTTAACACACTGAGACCTAATCATAGGATAATAGAACATTCTCTGTACCCCTCCCTCATATCATATCACCACATCAGTCAGACTCCTGTATAATAATGGGAATACAATTGAAAGAACTGAACATCACAGACTTTACTTCAGAAGTTTCTAGAAAGACCCAAATAACAACAGAAAAGACAAAAACAAGAACATCAGAGGAAATTTTACCCACTGACACTTATAGGAAATAGCACTGTAGCCTAACCCCTAGCAAGGTAAATATAAAACCTCACACTAAAGAACTATTTGCCTTTTCCCTTTACCCAGCATATTATGTCTGTCTTTGAACAAAAAAATTGCAATGCATACTAAAAAACAACAGTTTGAAGAGACAAAACAAGCATCAGAACTAGACCTGGATATGGCAGAGATGTTGGAATTGTGAGACTTGGAATTTAAAAGAACTATGATTAATATACTAAGGGTATAATGAAAAAATGGACAACATGCAAAAACAGATGGTAAATGTAAACTCTAAGGAAGGGTGCAAAAGAAATGATAGAAATGAAATATAATGTGATAGAAATGAAGAATGCCTTTGGTGTGCTCATTACTAGAGTGGACACAGCCAAGGAGAGAATCAATGAGCAAAAGAAACATCTATAGAACTCTCCAAAACTGAAATGCAAAGAGACAAAAAAATTAAAAGTACATAACAAAATGATCAAGAACTGTGGGACAATCACAAAAGCCATAACATAGGTATAAACAGAATACCAGAAAGAGAGAAAGAAACAAGCAATATTTGAAGCAATAATGACTGAGAATTTCCCACAATTAATGATAGACACAAAACCACAGATCTAGAAATCTCAGGGAATGCTATGATTAAGTGCTAGAAAAATCTATACCATAAAATGCATAAAATCAAAGAGAAAATCTTGGGAAAAAAAGCCATACCTATAACAGATCATGGATAATAATTACATCAAAGTTCCCTTTAAAACCATGTAAGCACAAAGAGAGTTAATGTATAAAGTATTAAAAGAAGAAAACCACCAATCTAAAGTTCTGTATCAGTGAAATTATTATTCAAAAGTGAAGGAGATAAAATTTTAAGCAAGATGGTGGACTAGGATGATCCAAACCTGTATTCCCCCATAGAAACATTTTTTAAAAAACAACTAGAGACTGAATAAATGACTTTATAAGAGTTCTGAAAATCAGACAAATATCTATAGCACCCAACCATATACCCAATCAAGTAAAAATCACATTCAAAAAGCTATTTTGTGGCATTTTTACTCACCCTTGAGCCACTCTCTCCCAGGCTAGGGTGGTTTGAAGTAAGCAGTTACTCACTCAAACCAGAGAGAAAAGTGGACCTATTTTTCAATGTTGTAACCTATCTGAGGGTTGCCTGGAGGATTGGTCCCTGTGTTGTTTAACATGGAACTCAGATCTCAGGCTAGGAAAAGCCATGGGAAGCAATGAACATTGCTTTGTGACTTTTACAGGGCCACAGACAATGGGGAAAAGAAAATACTGGCAGAGGAATACAATATAAAATCTAAGGCCCCAAGAAGCTGGGAAGAGTGACTCTTAAGGGAATTATGGCATTTATAAGCAGCCATTTTTTACTACAAGACCTGCCCTATAGGAACAGAGTCCTTCAAGTTGAAATGAAAAGATGCTAGAGGGAAGCTCAAAGTCCTACAAAAAAATAAAGTTCTCCATGAAAGGTAAATATATTGACAAATATAAAAACCAGTACTATTCTAACTTTGGTTTGTGAATCACCTTTTTGTTTTCCACTGATTTAAAAGACAAATACCTAAAAATAATTATATGTCTATGGCAATGGGTACACATTGTATAAAGATGTACTTTGTAACATCACTAACAAAGTAAGGGAGGCAGAGCTGTAAAGGGTAGTTTCTATATACAACTGAAGTTAAATTGGTATCAATTTGAAATTGATTATTATTATAACATTAAGATGTTTTATGTAATTCTTATAGTAATTAACCACAAAAAATATACATGGAAGATATAGCAAAGGCAATGAGAAGGGAAACAAAATGTGTAACTACAAAAAATCAACTAAACACAAAGGAAGGTGGTAGTGGAGAAAATGATAGACAATAAAACTATAAACACAGGAAACAACAAAATTGCAATAATAAGTTTTTCACCAACAATAATTACTTTAATTGTAAATGAATTAAACTCCCCCCAAAAAGACCTATGTTGGCAGAATCTGTTTTAAAAGAAACAAACATAATCTAACTGTATGCTGTCAGCCAGTGACTCAACTTAGATTTAGGAACATGCTTAGGTTGAAAAAGGATGAAAAAAGATGCAAATAGTATCCAAAAGAGACAAAGTAAAAAACTAATATCAAAGTAGACAAAGTAAAAAACTGTTACAAGAGGCAAAGAAGAACATTATATAATAAAAATGGTCAATTTACCAGAAAAACTAATAACCCAAAGCTATCAGAGGTAACAAAATAATAAAAATTGGAGCTTCAATAAATAAAATAGAAAAATAATAAGGGAAATCAACAAAACCAAGAGTTGGTTCTATGAAATGATCAACAAAACTCACATATCTTTAGTTAGATTTACTAAGAAAAAAAGAGAAGACTCAAATAGGAGAAATTAGAAATAAGAGTGGACATGACTACTAATTTTACAGAAATAAGAAGGCTTATAAGAGAATACTATGAACAAAAAAAGAGAGAATACTATGAACAATTGCATATCAAAAACTTGGATAACTTAGATGAAATCAACAAATTCATAAAAACACACAACCTACCAAGAATGAATCATGAAGAAATAAAAGTTTGAATAGAATTATATCTCATAAGGATATTCAATCAGTAATCAAAAACCTCCCAACAGAGAAAATGCACTACCAGATGGCATCATTGGTGGATTGTAACAAACATTTAAAGAGGAATTAATTCAATCTTTTAAAAAAACATATTCCAAAAACTTGAAATGAAAGGAACACTTACTACCTCTATGAGGCCAGGATTACATTGAGATATATATATCTCAACTCAACATATACCTTTTATATGTATATGTATTTAAGATAGATTGTCATACTTTATTTTTTTATTATGTTATGTTAGTCACCATACAGTACTTCATTAGTTTTGATGTAGTATTCCATGATTCATCATTTGTATATAATACCCAGTGCTCATTGCAATATGTGCCCTCCTTAATACCCATCACCAAGCTAACCCATCCCCCCATCCCCCTCCCCTCTAAAACCCTCAGTTTGTTTCCTGGAGTCCATAGTCTCTCATGGTTCATCTCCCCCTCTGATCCCCCCCTCTTCATTTTTCCCTTCCTTCTCCTAATGTCCTCCATGCTATTCCTTATGTTCCACATATAAGTGAAACCATATGATAATTGTCTTTCTCTGCTTATTTCACTTAGTACACCTGGGTGGCTCAGTGGGTTAAGCATCTGCCTTCAGCTCAAGTCATGATCTCAGGTTCCTGGGTAATCTAGCCTTGCATCAGGCTCCCTGCTCAGCAGGAATTCTGCTTCTTCCTCTCCCTCTGCTCCTCCCCCCTACTCATTCTCTCTCTCTAATAAATAAATAAATATTAAAAAATAGATAAGATATAAAAGTGTTAGAACTAATAAGTGAACTCAGTGAAGTTGCAGAATACAAAATCAACATGCAAAAATCAGTTCCATTTCTATCTGCTAATAATAAACAATAATACAAGAAAATTAAGAAAGCAATTCCATTTACAAGAGCATATATAATAATAAAATAACTAGGAATACATTTAATAAAGGAGGCCAAAGAGAGGTACACTGAAAACTACAAAAGGTTGCTGAAAGAAATTAGACACAAATGGAAAGACATTTGTATTCATGGATTGGAAGAATTAATTTTATTAAATGTTAGTACTGTCCAAAGTAATCCACAGATTCAAGGCAATTCCCATCAAAATTCCAGAGGAATTTTTTGAAGAAAGAGAAAAAAATCCATCCAAAAATTCATATGGAATTTCAAGAATCCTCCAATAGACAAAACCATCTTGAAAAAGAAAAACAAAACTGGAGATCTCACGCTTCCTGATTTCAAAACTTATAGAAAGCTACAGTAATAAAAAACAATGTGGCATAAGGATAGGTGTATACACCAGTGGAAGAGAATAGAGTGTCCAGAAATAAACCTTCATATATATGGTCAAATAATTCTCAACAGTAGTGCTAAAATTTACTTTCAGGTGGGAGTTAAGATGGTGCAGTAGGAGGAGGACCCTATGCTTTCCTTGTCCCTGGAACATAGATAAATAAATATCAATATCTTCCTTATGGAAGATAGGAGGTGTAGAGACATGATTTGGGGGAGAAGAGGATTGCAGGGCATGGGGGCTGCAGAGGAGAGGGAGCCCTGATCACAGAGAGGTTCAAGATAGACAGATAGACAGACAGCAGTGCACACGGAGATTGTACAAAGAAAACAATTCCCCAAAATCAGTGACTGGGAAAAAAAGAGGAGCTGATTATCATGAGTTTTTACCACCAGCAGAGCCCAAGGATGAGTTTTAGAAGTCCATGCTGTGGCTGGTGTTGAGCCCGGTGAGCACTGCAGTGCTCCTATGGAGGAGGGCAGAGACCCTGGAGCAGAAGACACAATCTGAGGATCCCCTAAGATGCACTGGGAAAAATGATTCCTCCTTCTTGGAGTGCATCTGGCAGAGGTGGCATTGCCTCTCAGGGGACAAAACAGCCTGCAGGCACCATAACAATCCCCTGCCCCTTAAGCATAGCGAGAAAGACACTTGCTGAGGGCAGCTAACCTGGACCCAGGCATTTTGCTGTGCTTTACTCTAAACTCCAAGCTCCTGGAAGGTTGAGATTAATATGGCAGAGTAGTAGGGTGACCCTATGCTTGCCCCCTCTCTTGAACACAGCTAGATAAATATCAAATCATTCTGAACACCAAAGAAATCAATCTGAGGGCTGAGAGAACAAACTGCACAACTAGAGGGAGAAAAGAAACCACATCATGGAAGGTAGAAGGTGTGGAGATGTGATTTGGGGGAGAAAAGAACCACGAATGCTGGGGAGGGGAGGGAGCCCTGATCATGAAGAGAAGAGAGAGAGAGCGCATGCACACACAATCAGCAGGGGATTACACAAGATAAACCCTTCCCCAAAACAACTGACTGGGAAAACAAGAGGGGCTGATTATTGCAAGTATTTATAAGCAAAGGAGCTCAAAGTCTGAAGTTTTACAGTTAATGCCATTGCCACAGTGGATCCTGGAGGGCCTAGTGGTACTCCTGTGGAGAAAGAGGGCAGAGGCCCAGGAGCAGACAACATGGTCTGAGGATCCCCTGGGTCACACTGGGAGAGATAGTTCCCCTTCTTAGAATGCATTTGGGAGAGATGGCACTGCCTCTCAGGGGACAAAAGAGCCACCAGGTGCCATTACACTGCCCTTTTCATTAGCATAGGGGGAGAGGCACCTGCTGAGTTCAGCTAACCTGGATGCCAGGTTTTTGCTGTGCTTTAACATAAACTCCAAGCCCCTGCATATTCATGGGACTGCTCTTCTGGGACAAAACAACACCACCCACAGCATGGCGAGACCCTCTCCACGAGGCTCAGTGTGTATCTGTGCTATACCAGGCCTTGAAATTTCTAGTTTTGAAACTAAGCCAGCATGCCTGAGATAAAAGCTGGGAACATTGCACCACTGGATGGGCAGATGGCCCAAACACAGAAGGCTGTGATCTGAGGGATGGCAGCGACACATGAGGGGAGATTGTTCACTCCTCTTGAGGGCTTCAGGACACCAGTGGGTGTGAAATCTCCTCTCCAGGGAAGAGAGAGTGGGCTGACCCCATTTTTTATCCCCTGCCAATCAGTGCAGATGGACTTCAGTGAGCATCACAGCACCCACAGTGGAGGCTAGAGCTGCTTACACCAAGTTACACTGCCCTACACTCTGCAGGTGCTTTTTTAATAGTGCAAGTGTGCCTGAGAGTCAGATCAGCAGCAGGACCCCCACCCCCCAGAAGACTAGCTCAAACCCCCTACATGTACTAAGCCCACTTACCATAGAAAGCTGCAAAGCTTCAGCTCTAGTGGAAATAGGATCAGGCCTCTATTAACAAGCAGACTAAAGCACACCTAGTTGAAACTCGCCACATACTGGATAATGTTCCAACACTTCACACTGCAGGCTGAGGGAAAGAGAAGCCACAACACAACAGCAGAGCACACACAGCATACACCAGAAACACTTCCTGAAAATCCAGGCCCTGGACATCATATAATGGTTCTTCATAAAGCTATTACTCTCAGGAGCAGGAAACATAACAGTCTTTCCTAAGAAGACAGAGACCTTAGACAAATGCCAAGATGGAAGAATTCATTCCAAAAGAAAGAACAAGAAAAGGTCACAGCCAGGGATCTAATGGAAACAGATATAAGTAATATGCCTGATCCAGAATCTAAAACAACCATCATAAGGATACTAGCTGGGCTTGAGAAAAGCACAGAAGACACCAGGGAGTCCCATACCTCAGAGATAAAAGACCTAAAAACTAATTAGGCCAAAATAAAAAATGCAATAACTGAAATGCAAAGCTGACTGAAGGTAATGACCAGAAGGATGGAAGAAGCAAAGGAACTAATAAGTGTATAGAAGATAAAATTATGGCAAAAAAAATGAACCTCAAAAGAAGAGGGAAAGAAAGGTATTGGATCATGAATGTAGACTTAGGGAACACAGAGAGTCCTTAAAGCATAATAACATTCATATCATAGAGTCCCAGAAGAAGAGAAGGAAAAAAGGGCAGAAGGTTTATTTGAGCAAATTATAGCTGAGAACTTCTGTAATCTGGGGAAGGAAACAGACATCAAAACCCAAGAGGCACAGAGAACTTCTGTCAAATTCGACAAAAGCTGGCCCACACCAAGACATCATAGTAAAATTTGCAAAATAAAGAGATAAAGAAAGAATCGGAAAAGCAGTCCCTAACTTACAAGGGAAGACAAATAAGGGTAGCAGCAGATCTCTTCACAAAAACTTGGCAGGCCAGAAGAGAGTGGCATGATATATTCAACACGGTGAATGGGAAAAATATGCAGCCAAGAATACTTTATCCAGCGAGTCTGTCATTCAGAATGGAAGGAGAGATAAACAGTTTCCCAGACAAACAAAAACTAAAGGAATTTGTTTAAACCACTAAACAAGCTCTGCAAGAAATATTAAAGGGGACTCTTTGAGTAGGAAAGAAAGACCAAAAGTAATAAAGACTATAAAGGAACAGAGAAAATCTCCAGAAACACTGATTTTACAGGTAGTATAATGGCATTGAATTCATATCTATGAATAATCACTCTGAATGTAAATGGACTAAATGCTCCAATCAAAAGACACAGGGTATCAGAATGGATTAAAATACAAGCCCTATTGGGGCGCCTGGGTGGCTCAGTCATTAAGTGTCTGCCTTCGGCTCAGGTCATGATCCCAGGGTCCTGGGATCGAGCCCCACATCGGGCTCCCTGCTCGGCGGGAAGCCTGCTTCTCCCTCTCCCACTCCCCCTGCTTGTGTTCCCTCTCTCGCTGTGTCTCTCTCTGTCAAATAAATAAATAAAATCTTAAAAAAAATAAAACAAGCCCTATCTATATGCTGCTTACAAGGGACTCATTTTAGACCTGAAGACACCTGCAGATTGAATGTGAGGTGATAGAGAATTATTTATCGTGCAAATGGACATTAAAAAAAAAAAAAAAAACCTTGAATGACCTTTCCAGGTTGGGAGTTGAACTGCCCAGGACAGAAGTGAGACACTGGTCTTCTTGGCCCCACTGTGTGTGCATATGCAGTATTCTACTCTACATGCTGCTTCTCATTCTCTATAGAAGATGTACTGAAACTTGACTTCATTCTCTGAGCACAGGACTTAAACTTTAATTATGTATTTAATGAAGTAATGAATGTAGCACTTCAATTTGATGACATCAGCCCTTGCTTCATCTAATTGAAAAAGGGCAACATGCATTTTCTGACATAAAAGTACTAATAAATACACCCTGAACAAAATGTTAAAAAAAAGCCAGACTAGCTACCTTATACCAGACAAACTAGATTTTAAACCAAAGACTGTAACAAGAGATGAGGAAGGGCACTACATAATAATAAAGGGGTCTATCCAACAAGAAAATCTAGCAGTTGTAAATCTTTATGTCCCCAACTTGGGAGCACCCAAACATATAAATCAGTTAATAATAAACATAAAGAAACTCATTGATGATAATACAATAATAGTAGGGGACTTTAACACAATAGTCACAGCAATGAACAGATCATCTAAGCCGAAAATCAACAAGGAAACAAGGGCTTTGAATGACACACTGGACCAGATGGACCTAATAGATATATTCAGAACATTTCATCATAAAGCAGCAGAATACACATTCTTTTCAAGTACACATGGAGCATTATTCAGAATAGATCAAATACTGGGTCACAAATCAGGTCTCAACTGGTACAAAAAAGATTGAGATCATACCATGCATATTTTGAGACCACAATGCTATGAAACTTGAGGTCAACCAGAAGAGAAAATTTGGTAAGACCACAAATACATGGAGATTAAAGAACATCCTACTAAAGAATGGGATAACAAGGAAATTAAAGAAGAAATAAAAATACATGGGAGCAAATGAAAATGAAAACACAACATCCAAAACCTTTAGGATGCAGCAAAAGTGGTCATAAGAGGGAAGTATATAGCAATAAAGGCCTACCTCAAGAAGCAAGAAAAAAGAAAAACTCAAATACACAGCCTAATCTTATGCCTAAAGGAGCTAGGAAAGGAAAAGCAAATGAAGCCTAAACTCAGCAGAAGGGAAATAATATAGATTAGAGCAGAAATAAATGATACAGAAATAAAAAAAAATAGTGGAACAGACCAATGAAACTAGGGGCTTGTTCTTAGAACTACTAAAATTGATAAACCCCCAGCCAGACTTATTAAAAAGAAAGGAGAAAGGAACAAATAAACAAAATCACAAATGAGAGAGCAGAGATCACAACCAACACCAAAGAAATACAAACAATTAGAACGTTATGAAAAGTTACATGCCGATAAATTGGGCAATCTGGAAGAAATGGATAAATTCCTAGACACATATAAACTACCAAAACTGAAACAGTAGGAAATAGAAAATATGAACAGACCCATAACCAGCAAAGAAATTGAATCAGTAATAAAAAAAAAAAAAAAAAAATCTCCCAACAAACAAGAGTCCAGGGTCGATGGTTTCCCAGGGGAATTCTGCCAAATATTTAAAGAAGAATCTGTTCTTCTCAAACTGTTCCAAAAAAAATTAAAAAAATAAAAAGAAAGAAAGAAAAATAAAAATAAAAGAAATGGAAGGAAAAGTTCCAAACTCATTTTATGAGGCCAGCAGTATCTTGATTCCAAAACCAAAGACCCCACTAAAAAGGGGAATTACAAGCCCATATCCCTGATGACATGGATGCAAAATATCTCAATAAAACACCAACAAATCGAATTCAACAGTATATTAATAGCATTATTCACCACAACCATGTGGGATTTATTCCTGGGCTGCAGGAATGGTTCAACATCCACAAATCAATCAATGTAATATACCACATTAATAAAAGAAAGGATAAGAACCATATGATCCTCTTAATAGATGCAGAAAAAGCATTTGGCAAAATACAGCATCTTTTTTTGCTGCTTCTGGATGTAAAGAGTGCCCTATCATTGGAAGCATTTAAGCAGAAAAAATCGAACATCTCTCAGAAATGTGGAAATTTCTTTTCAGTGTGCAGATTCTAACACCAAAGTAATCATGTGAAGCCATGTGGCTAGTGCTTTACCTCAACACATCTCTGGTCCCCTCACTGACTTTTTGTTTACTTTTTTAATTTTTCTAATTGAAACCCTCCCTTCCTTGGTGATTGGAAGGGAAATAGAAGAACTCTGATGTCTTGGGATCAGACTGGAATATCTTTGACAGAAAATTTAAGTTATTGTTTGTGGGAACATGCAGGGACACAGAACCCTGCACTAACTCCCTGGGCTAATTTGGGATATAGGCATGGATGCAGGGTAACCTTAGCCAGCTTTTAGTTCTGGCATTTTTGCATTTTATGAAATATAGTTGTTTCCATATCTGATTTTCCTGATTAACTGTGACCTCCGTCACGGACACCATGTCTGTCTTTTCTGTGTGTTCTTCCTGCATCTAGAACCTTACACATAGTGGCTACCTGAAAGTTTCTCCATAAAAAGTTTCTTAGACATGGTCAGATTGTTTGTGGTGTACTTTGTATACCAACACTAGGCTGGCATTTTTTTCCCAGAGGGAAGAGGAAGCTGCCTTCCAGATTATTTCTGAGTGAAACCTAAAAGAGATAATGTGACTATTTCTAAAAGTATCTCCCTATAACTGCCTTCATTTAAAGACAACCAGGGAAATAAAATGATACTCTTAAGAACTGAACTTTTGTTTACTGTTTCCTTTGCTGTGCAGCTTTTTATCTTGATGAAGTCCCAAAAGTTATTTTTGCTTTTGTTTCCCTTGCCTTTGGAGATGTGTCTTGAAAGAACTTGCTGTGGCCGACGTCAAAGAGTTTACTGCCTATGTTCTCCTCTAGGATTTTGATGGATTCTTGTCTCACATTGAGGTCTTTCATCCATTTTGAGTTTATCTTTGTGTATGGTGTAAGAAAATGGTCCAGTTTCGTTCTTCTGTATATAGCTGTACAGTTTTTGCAGCACCATTCATTGAAGAGGCTGTCTTTTTGCCATTGCATATTTTTTCCTGCTTTGTCAAAGATTATTTGACCATTGAAATGAGAGTCCATATCTGGGCTCTCTATTCTGTTCCACTGGTCTACATGTCTGTTATTGTGCCAGTACCATGCTGTCTTGGTGATCACAGCTTTGTGATATAGCTTGAAATCAGGCAACGTGATGCCCCCAGCTTTGTTTACTTTTTCAACATTTCCTTGATGATTTGGGTCTTTTCTGATTCCATACAAATTTTAGAATTGTTTGTTCCAGCATTTTGAAAAATGCCATTGTATTTTGACTGGAATGGCATTGGAAGTATAAAATGGGAGAAGATATTTATAAATGACACTACAGACAAAGGGCTGATGTCCAAGATCTAATTCACCAACTAACTCTACACCTTAAAGAACTAGAGAAAAAGCAACAAACGATGCCTAAGCCATGCATTAGAAGAGAAATAATTAAAATTAGAGCACAGATCAATGAATTAGAAACCAAAAACATGGTAGATCAGATCAACGAAACTAGAAGTTGGTTTTTTGAAAGAATTAATAAGATCGATAAACCACTGGCCAGACTTATCCAAAAGAAGAGAGAAAGGACCCAATTTAATAAAATTATGAATGAAAGGGGAGAGATCACGACTAACACCAAGGAAATAGAAACAATTATTAGAAATTATTATCAACAACTCTATGCCAATAAACTGAGCAATCTGGATGAAATGGGGGCCTTCCTGGAAACCTATAAGCTGCCAAGACTGAAACAGGAAGAAATTGACAACCTGAATAGGCCAATAACCAGTAACGAGATTGAAGCAGTGATCAAAAACCTCCCAAAAAAACAAGAGTCCAGGGCCTGATGGATTCCCTGAGGAATTCTCCCAAACATTCAAAGAAGAAATAATACCTATTCGACTGAAGCTGTTTCCAAAAATAGAAACAGAAGGAATGCTTCCAAACTCATTCTATGAGGCCAGCATTACCTTAATCCCCAAACCAGCCAAAGACCCCATCAAAAAGGAGAATTTCAGAATGACATCCCTGATGAATATGGATTCCAAAATCCTCAACAAAATCCTAGCTAATAGGATCCAACAATACATTAAAAGGATCATCCACCACGACGAAGTGGGATTTATCCCTGGGATGCAAGGGCAGTTCAACATTCACAAATCAATCAGTGTGATAGAACACATTAATAAGAGGAAGGAGAAGAACCATATGGTCCTCTCAATTGATGCAGAAAAAGCATTTGACAAAATACAACATCGTTTCCTGATTAAAACTCTCCAGAGTATAGGGATAGAGGGAACATTCCTCAAGTTCATAAAATCCATCTATGAAAAACCCACAGCAGGGGCGCCTGGGTGCCTCAGTTGGTTAAGCGACTGCCTTTGGCTCAGGTCATGATCCTGGAGTCACAGGATCAAGTCCCGCATCGGGCTCCCTGCTCGGCAGGGAGTCTGCTTCTCCCTCTGACGCTCCTCCCTCTCATGCTCTCTGTCTCTCATTCTCTCTCTCTCAAATAAATAAATAAAATCTTAAAAAAAAAAAAAAAAAGAAAAACCCACAGCGAATATCATCCTCAATGGGGAAAAGCTGAGAGCATTTCCCTTAAGATCAGGAACATGTCAAGGTTGCCCACTCTCGCCACTTTTGTTCAACATAGTACTAGAAGTCCTAGCAACAGCAATCAGACAACAAAAAGAAATAAAAGGTGTTCAAATTGGCAAAGAAGAAGTCAAACTCTCTCTTTCCACAGACGACATGATACTTTATGTGGAAAACCCAAAAGACTCCACCCCAAATTACTAGAACTCATACAGCAATTCAGTAATGTGGCAGGATACAAAATGCACAGAAATCGGTTGCTTTCTTATACACTAACAATACAACTGTACAAAGAGAAATTAGAAAAACGATTCCATTTACAATAGCACCAAAAACCATAAGATACCTTGGAATAAAGCTAACCAAAGAGGTAAAGGATCTATAGTCCAAGCACTACAGAACACTCATGAAAGAAATTGTAGAAGACACAAAAAGATGGAAAAATATTCCATGCTCATGGATCAGAAGAATAAACATTGTTAAAATGTCCATGCTACCCAGAGCAATCTATACTTTCAATGCCATCCCTATCAAAATTCCAATGACATTTTTCAAAGTGCTGGAACAAACAATCCTAAAATTTGTATGGAATCAGAAAAGACCCCGAATCGCCAAGGAAATGTTGAAAAAGAAAAACAAAGCTGGGGGCATCACATTGCCCGATTTCAAGCTATATTACAAAGCTGTGATCACCAAGACAGCATGATACAGGCACAAAAACAGACATATATACCAATGTAACAGAATAGAGAGCCCAGATATGGACCCTCAACTCTATGGTCAAATAACCTTTGACGAAGCAGGAAAAAACATGCAATGGAAAAAAGACAGTCTGTTCAATAAATGGTGCTGGGAAAATTGGACAACCACATGCAGAAGAATGAAACTCGACCATTCTCTAACACCATACACAAGGATAAACTCCAAATGGATGAAACCTAAATGTGAGCCAGGAATCCATCAAAATCCTAGAGGTGAACATAGGCAGTAACCTCTTTGACATCAGCCACAGCAACTTCTTTCAAGATACATCTCCAAAAGCTAGTGAAACAAAAGCAAAAATGAACTTTTGGGACTTCATCAAGATCAAAAGCTTCTGCACAGCAAAGGAAACAGTCAACAAAACAAAGAGGCAACCCACAGAATGGGAGAAGATATTTGCAAATGACAGTAGAGATAAAGGGCTGGTATCCAAGATATATAAAGAACTTCTCAATCTCAACACCAAAAAAACAAATAATCAAGTCAAAAAGTGGGCAGAAGTTATGAAAAAACACTTCTCTGAGGAAGACATACAAATGGCCTACAGACACAGGAAAAAATGTTCATCATCATTAGCCATCAGGGAAATCCAAATCAAAACCACATTGAGGGTGCCTGGGTGGCTCAATTGGTTAAGTGACTGCCTTCGGCTCAGGTCATGATCCTGGAGTCCCAGGATCGAGGCCCACATCGGGCTCCCTGCTCGGCAGGGAGTCTGCTTCTCCCTCTGACCCTCCTCCCTCTCATGCTCTCTGTCTCTCATTCGCTCTCTCACAAATAAATAAATAAAATCTTAAAAAAAAAAAAAACAAAAAAAAAACAACAACAAAAAAAAACCACATTGAGATACCACGTTACACCAGTTAGAATTGCAAAAATGGACCGGGCAAGAAACAACAAATATTCGAGAGGTTATGGAGAAAGGGGAACCCTCTTACACTCTTGGTGGGAATGAAGTTGGTACAGCCACTTTAGAAAACACTGTGAAGTTTCCTCAAAAATTTAAAAATAGAGCTACCCTATGACCCAGCAATTGCACTACTGGGTATTTACCCCAAAGACAGAGATGTAGTGAAAAGAAGGGCCATATGCACCCCAATGTTCCTAGCAGCAATATCTGCAATAGCCAAACTGTGGAAAGAGCCAAGATGCCCTTCAACAGATGAATGGATAAAGAAGATGTGGTCCATATATACAATGGCATATTACTCAGCCATCAGAAAGGATGAATACCCAACTTTTACATCAACATGGATGGGACTGGAGGAGATTATGCTAAGTGAAATAAGTCAAGCAGAGATAGTCAATTTTCATATGGTTTCACTTATCTGTGGAACATAAGGAATAGCATGGAGGACATTAGGAGAAGGAAGGGAAAAATGAAGGGAGGGAAATCGGGGGGAGAGATGAACCATGAGAGACTATGTACTCTGAGAAACAAACAGGGTTTTAGAGGGGAGGTGGGTGGGGGAATGGGTTAGCCCGGTGATGGGTATTAAGGAGGGCACGTATTGCATGGAGCACTGTGTGTTATACGAAAACAATGGATCATGGATCACTACATCAAAAACTAATGATGTATTGTAGTGAGTAACATAACATAATAAAATTTAAAAAAAAAAAAAGTTCTCCTACTCAACACCCAAAAAGCAAAAAAAAAAAATGGGCAGAAGACATGAACAGACACTTCTCCAAAGAAGACATACAAATGGAAAAACTGTTCATCATCATTAGCCATCAGGGAAATTCAAATCAAAACCACATTGAGATACCACCTTACCCCAGTTAGAATGGGAAAAATTGACAAGGCAAGAAACAACAAATGTTAGAGAGGTTGTGGAGAAAGGGGAACCCTCTTACACTGTTGGTGGGAATGCAAGTTGGTACAGCCACTTTGGAAAACAGTGTGGAGGTGCCTCAGAAAATTAAAAATAGAGTTACACTATGGCTCAGCAATTGCACTACTGGGTATTGATCCCAAAGACACAGATGTAGTGAAAGGAAGGGCCATATGCACCCCAATGTTCATAGCAGCAATGTCTGCAATAGCCAAACTGTGGAAAGAGCCGAGATGCCCTTCAACAGATGAATGGATAAAGAAGATGTGGTCCATATATACAATAGCATATTACTCAGCCATCAGAAAGGATGAATACCCAACTTTTGCATCAACATGGATGGGACTGGAGGAGATTATGCTAAGTGAAATAAGTCAAGCAGAGAAAGTCAATTATCATATGGTTTCACTTATTTATGGAACATAAGGAATAGCATGGAGGATATTAGGAGAAGGAAGGGAAAAATGAAGGGGCAAAATCAGAGGGGGAGATGAACCATGAGAGACTATGGGCTCTGAGAAACAAACTGTGGGTTTTAGAGGGGAGGGGGATGAGGGGATGGGTTAGCCAGGTGATGGGTATTAAGGAGGGCATGTATTGCATGGAGCACTGGGTGTTATACGCAAACAATGAATCATGGAACACTACATCAAAAACTATTGATGTTCTGTATGGTGACTAACATAACATAAAAAAAAAAGAAAGAACTGAGCTTTTGACAAAGTTTCCAGTGCTGGATATATTTGGTTTGATGCCTTAGGTATGAGAAGATTGGCAGAGTTTGTGGGCATTTTCTTCAGGCAGACATGTGGTTATTGCATTGGGGAGGCCTTTATAAATGAACATGGCTTTCTCAAACTTTCTTTTAAAAACTTCTTAAACTTTACTGATACATGTTCCAGTATGGGATTCTCTGCTTCTCACTGTCCTCACTCTTGGGAGTGGAGGCAGGGTGGTGTGAGGGGAGAGCAATGTTTGGCTGGACCTTCAAGAATGGAAAAAGGAAATTCAGAGAGGCTAAGTTTGGGAGGGAAAGAAAAGAGTCCCTGGCCCAGAGGGAGATGTAGTAGAGGAGGCTGGGCCTTCTCAGGCCCCTTGGTGGATAGGTGAGAACACCCACAGTGCAGGAAGCCTGGCTCTTTTGCTTGTTTCAAAGGTGGGGATGGGTAAGCAGGGACACACTAGAAGCCTGAGGCCTTGCCTCACCAAGCACCTGTCTATCTGTCAGTCAGACCTTTCAGGACTTCCCTACAAATGCCCCTCCCCTCCTTTTGCTGGGATGGCTCCCAGAAAGGCACTAGTAAGATAAGACTGCCCTTGAAAGGGGGTGGAGGATAGCCTAAAATTAGCCCCTGGACCTGATGCCTAGCCTTTAGGCAGTGTTGTTAACAGTGGAAACCAAGGACCCTGCCTGCTTAGGCCTCAGGGCAAATAGGGGCTCCCTGTGGAAGGGAAATCAGGGCTCAGTGCTTTGCAGAGGGGCAGCAGCTGGCAGCAACTCCAGGCAGCCTGGCCTCAGGCCGAAGCCCAGTGAGTATCTGGAGCCTAGAACCCAATGATGCTGCCAGGGAGGAATGAACCCTTAGGGTTGCAGGCCTGTGGACCTGTAATCACCACCCTTCATAGGTTTTTCTTACTGGATCTAGTTTCTGGGGGTGCTTGGGAGATTGGTAGGAAATCTGCCCACACAGGGAAGGAGGGTTATGATAATGGCTTCCTGCTATATCTGTCCCAGGAGGGTGTGTGTGCCAAGGCTCTGGGGTCCAAATGGACCTTCAAGAATGAAGGAAATTGTGGTTATACAATATAGGGAAGGTAAGGATTTGTCTTTGTGTCCCTGTGTGTTATTTGTCTGTATTGTGAGGTGCATCTGGCTGGACTCAAAGGCAGAAGGGCAGAGCTCCTCAGGTTGTGGGGAGGAAGATAAAGCTTAAAAATAATCTACTAATGCCTAGAGGACTGTTTTAGGGCCCACTGAAACCAACCACTTCCCTGTAGTTCTTAACACATATTTATAGGCCCACAAGAGGGCCTTAGATAGAATTTAAAGGGTACAAAAACATGGTTGAAACAATTACTTTTTTTTACCTCTAATCTCTAACTGAAATTTACCATATCCTTTCAAGGATGAGCAGACAGCAAATGGCAGTAGTATTACCAGTTCCTATAACTTGGTCACCAGAAGAAATCATATTTCATATCATATTACACTTGTGGACGAGATCTGAAAATGTCATTTATTCTCATCATCACTTAGAAATTATTAATAGATCTTGGTATTTAATGTGTTAATAAAGAACATTTATTACTATATCATACAGTTTAAAAAATAGCTGTATTTAAACAAAATTGGTTTCCTTTAATCTTATATATTTTGTTTTATGTATTGAAAACCATTCTGAGAGGGGATAAGAGACTTAACCAAATTTCCATAGAGGTCAATGTCACACAAAAAGGCTTAAAACCCCTGCCCTTTGGGGATCAGGAAGGGGATCCTTGCATAGAATGGTCACATAATAACTCTTAGCTTAATAACCACAGCAAGGTGAAGTTAGACAATAGACTAATTAGATTTTCTTATCCTATCTAATAAGGCACAGTTCACTCAAGTTCCCAAGTCAGTGGGTCCATGACTTGATCACCCTATGGAGGCTTATTAGATGGGTCCTACTGTGGACTCCTGGTATGATCTTTGGGAGAGCTTCAGCATTTCCTTCCATACTCCCTGCCCTCTTCATCTCCCTGGAACCAGCCTCCCCTTCCACCAAATAGTAAGGGAATCCCTATTGGCTGTCAGAAGAAATGATCTGTAAAGAAATCTTCCATGACTGAAGTCCCTGGAATTCAGCATGATCCTCAAAACTGAGGATTCTGGGAACTGCTGTGTAACTCTACTTAAGGCAAGGGAAAGAGGTATGTGTTTGTTTTTCAAGTTGCAATAGAAAGAACAGGATGGACAGTAGGGAAACATGTATCTATTTCTGGCTCTGCTATTTCCTTGATGTAAGGTGCCTGGCAAATCCCTTCCCTCTCAGACTTTGGTTTTCTTCATCCACAAAATGGGGATGATATTACCTGTCCCACTATGTGAAATAGCTTTGAAAAGCACAAGATTATAGGTGTGTTCTGGGATCTCGCTTATGAGACAATTGACAATAATAGCCATGTGACCTTAGAAAAAAGTCCCTGCTCACCTCTGAGCCTTGGGTTTTCTATCTCTAAATTAAGGGAATTAAATGATTTGATGCATTCCAGCTCTGAGGTTATAGGACTTTAAGTAAGGGAGCAATAGTAGAAAAGGGAGGCCTAGGTAATAATAATCACTTGGTATTACAATTACTGAGTTACTGACTACTATATTCAGGTGATATTCTAACACTTAACTCATTTAATTATTAATTTAATTATTAACTTACTTAATCCTAACAATAACCCACTGAAGCAGGTACTACTATCATCTTCTCTTTACAGATGAAGAAGTAGGCACAGAGAGATTAAGTGATCTGCTCTAGGTTACACAGCTACTAAGTAGTGTAGCTGGGATTGAAGCAGAATTCCAGACAATGCCTTACCACTACTTTATATGGCCTCTCATTCTGCAGTGGGTGTAAAACAGACCCATATAAAGGAGTTACAATACAGTGTCATGACTGCTATAGTTATATAAGAGTACAGACTCTGGAAGAACTAACCCATCAGAAGGAACTGCATGTGACAGAAAGAAGCATGACGTATATGGAGAGCCATCATTTCTTTTCCCTTATTACTGGATCATGGAGTATAAGTAGAGGAGTAGCAAGAAGTGAGCCTGGAGATGTTGACCAAGATTTGCTCATGAAGGAACTGTGAGCCAGGTTAAAGTATCTGGGCTATACTCTGAAAGAAAGTGGAACCACTAAGGGATTTAAAACGGGATTGACACAGACAAGATTTGTATTTTTAAATGATCACTTTAGTTATAATGTGGAGAAAATATTGAGACGGAAAAACAGCTAAGAGACTACTACAACAGTTGACACAAAGAATGATAGGGGCTTAGGTAAAGCACTGGCAATGGGGATAAGTCTGAAGGGGGTGGTCTATAGAGGTCTCTAGGAAGTAAAATCCATAAGATTTGATGAGTAATTGGATGAAGTTCGGACAAAGAGATAAGAAGACTGAGATGAGTCTTGGGTTTCTGGTTTGGTTGACCAGATGGATAGTGAGAAACAGCTATGGATCAAGTTTGGTGATGATGGTGATGGTAGTGGTGGTGTGATACTACTGACTTTGAAGCACCTGAAGAAACTCAGTGAATACATACTTTTTGCTGAAAAGAGACGTGGGGGGCTTAGAGTGATAAATTTGAAATCATCAGAATTAACATGAGAGCTGCAGCTCTAGGACTGGAAAGAAGAGGATCAAGGAAAGAACAAAGGGGAGCATAATTATTTCAGGGTAGAACATAGGGGAGAAAAATCAGGAGAGTGTGCTGGTCAGGAAGCCAAGGGAGGAGTATGTAGGAGAAAGTGGTCAGTGGGAACAGATGTACCAGGAAGGTCACAGACAGAAAGATCTGAGAAGCAGCCAGAAGATTTAACCACAAGGATGACTTTTAAAGAACACTCTCAGTGTGTGATTGAGGAAGGGTGACTGCAGAGGGTGAAGAAATGAATGGGAGATAGGGAAGTAAATGGTAGACAACTTTTTGGATATGTCCAGTGAAAAGAGAGAGATGAAGAGAAAAGTAGCTAGAGTAAAGATGAAGAGTGAGATGATAAAAGTGTTTGTTTCCTAAGATGGTTGAGGGGAAGGAGCCATTGAGGAGGTTGAAGGGGCAGAGAGAGGAAACTCACCTTTAAAGACCTAATATATGGTAGCTTTTTCCCTCTGAACAGCCCCATGAAGCAGGGACTATCATTTCTGTCTTGTAGATGAGGAAACTGAGCCCCAAAGAAGGGAAGAGATTTGCCCAAGTCTTCTTAGCTAGGAACTAGGGGTGCTCAGTTGCAAACTTAAGTCTGTCTGATTTCTAAAACCCTTTATTTATTTGCATACCTCAAATGCATTAATAATAAGATCATATATGGAGTTGATGCTAGTGGGTGAGAAGGGGCCTAAAATTGAGGGAGACCCCACCCACCCACCTCACAGTTTTTTTCTATGAGGTATGTACCTGAGGTCCCAGGCTAACAAAGAGGGGTGGAGATAGACAGTGAATAAAAGGAGGTATGTGGCCCTGAGACCATGGCTGCAGGGTATGGGAGAGTAGGGAGACTTGAGCTCTGAAAAACCTACCAGCTTACCCTGATGACATTACAAACTGAGGTGGGTGACTGGCTTTGGAGCACTAGGAACAGGACAGGTAAGGTCAAGCGGTTAAGTCAGTTATTGGGCCATGGATAATTTTATAAAGCCTGGGGATAATGGTGAGAGAAGAGTTGAGGGTTGAGGCAAGGGTTCTAAACTGGGTGGGGCAGAGATGACGGGAAAAGGTTTAACCTAAAGGGATAGGGAATCCATGGGTTCCAAGGAGGTGCTGGGAATCAAAGGGACTTCTGTATTGAAGTGGTCCTGGGGAATAAACCAGTTGTCCACCAAAGAGGACTTGCCCTGGAAATGACTATTTCCTGCCATCTCTTTGATTTCATTTTACTTGAAATGTTCTTTGTAATGTCACCTCTTTATTTAATCAGTAGATGTCATTCAACATCCATTTCCTGTGTAACTCTGTTGCCTAAGCATAAGGCGTGAGTCTGAGGGGAGATCACGTATAAAGGACTGTGAGGAGGTTGAACTTCATCTAAAAGGCTGACAGGTAGAATTGAGGGCCTGCCCCATGAGACTAATGTCAGAATGCTTAGGGATGATAACTTGACACCACAAAACAACATTCTGCTGACCTAGCAACTGCCAGACCAGAGCCACCTCATTAGTCCACACATTCTGAACTAAGGAAGTTGCCTCTACCAAATTCCCAGTCGTGATATAGGTGGAGTTTATACATTGAAGCACAGATAAATGCAAATGTGGTGTGAAAGTTCATAGCTAAAGTCTAGTTGTGATCCTTTGGAATCCCTGAGCAAGAGGAGGAGATTAGGGAAGGCTTCCCAGAAAGTAGAATTTTGAAGGTCAAGCAGAACAGCATATGCAAAGTCACCAAGCTGTGAAATGGCCTGATGTTTTGGAAACCATCTCTGAGCCCTAAAATGAGATGGAGTAGGAATTGGAAGAATGGGGCCCATCAGTAAAGAGCCTGATGGTAAGGGGTGGGGGGCAAGGGCTGGCATCCAGGCTTTTTGATGTGGGCCCTCAATCTTCCCCCAATATTTGTCACCCACAGACCTGGCATATCCTCCTGCTCATAAAAATAGTTCTGCTCCAATCAATCAAGATGAACCTCATGGACATCACCAAGATTTTCTCCCTCCTGCAGCCTGACAAGGAGGAGGAGGACACCGACATGGGGGAGAAGCAGGCTCTCAATCAAGCAGTGTATGACAACGACTCCTATACCTTGGGCCAGCTTTTGTGCCAGGAGCGTTATAAACGTTTCATCAACAGTAGAAGTGGCTGGGGTGTTCCTGGGACACCCTTGCGCTTGGCTGCTTCTTATGGCCACCTCAGGTGTTTGCAGGTCCTCCTGGCACATGGTGCTGATGTTGACAGTTTGGATGTCAAGGCACAGACGCCACTTTTCACTGCTGTCAGTCATGGCCATCTGGACTGTGTGCGTGTGCTTTTGGAAGCTGGTGCCTGTCCTGGTGGTAGCATCTACAACAACTGTTCTCCCGTACTCACAGCTGCCCGTGATGGTGCTGCTGCCATCCTTCAGGAACTCCTGGGCCATGGTGCAGAGGCCAATGTCAAAGCTAAACTACCAGTCTGGGCATCAAACATAGCTTCATGTTCTGGCCCCCTCTATTTGGCTGCAGTCTATGGGCACCTTGACTGTTTTCGCCTGCTTTTGCTCCATGGGGCAGACCCCAACTACAACTGTACTGACCAGCTCCTATTGGCTCGTGTCCCACGGCCCCGCACCCTCCTCGAAATCTGTCTCCACCATAATTGTGAACCAGAGTACATCCAGCTGTTAATTGATTTTGGTGCTAACATCTACCTTCCATCTCTCTCCCTGGACCTGAACTTGCAAGATGATAAAGGCACCGCATTGTTGCTACAGGCCCGAGGTGAGTTTCAAACAGCTCAGCTCTATGGACCTTCTGGCTTTGAGGTCCAAGGGCCACAAATCACCCCCCAAGCCAATCCTCCTAGGATGATTTGGAGAAACTACCATCTTCCTCCCTCTCCTAGGACCCCAGTGGAGAAAAGTTACAGATTCCTTATTAGGAAAGGGATCACTAAAATAAGGTGGGGGATAGCACTAGCAGAATTTCTGGTTCTGGCTCTGCCAATGACTGTTTTGTGGCCTTGAGCATGCCCTATTTAGGCCTCAGTGTGTTCCCATTGGCACCATGCATTGAGGACAGAGTAGGGGGAGGATTTCTTAGAAGGGAGAAAGCAATTAGGGCTGCAGGAGCCAGGGCAGGGTGGATGCAGGCTTGGATGGGAGAATTACACTGAGAATTGCTTCTTATGACCTGTTTCTCCTTGTAGCCACTCCACGGTCACTACTATCACAGGCCCGTTTAGTCATCCGCAGAGCTCTGCGCCAGGCCAGCCAACCACAAGCCATCAACCAGCTGGATATTCCCCCTGTGTTGATTAGCTACCTCAAACACCAACTGTAACCTTGCAGCCTTACCAGAAACCCACAATGCCTACAAAAACCACCTGGGGATCCAGGTAGCTGGAGGACACTACAGCTCCATCTATTCACCTGGAGCTGCTGTCCTGTATTATCTTCCACAATAAGATACTCATCAAAATAAATCCTGGTGGCTGCTCTCCTGTATTATCCTCCACAATAAAATCCTCATCAAAATAAATCCTGGTGGCTGCTATGACTGCTATGTGTGTGGGGGAGGGAGATTCACTGGGGAAAGGGGTCTGGTTGGCCAAGGGTAAAGATGGTAATTATCTGGCATTTGACAGGCATAGGAGTCCTGGCCACTGAAAGAGAAAAAAAAAAAAAAAGTAACCCAATGGCTTATACTTCCTTCAAGATTCTCAAGGAAATTTAGAACTGTGTTGTCCTTAGAAACAAGGTCCTGAAGAATTCAAGTGGATGGAAGGGTAGCATCTGCTTGCTAAGCCTTGTACCTCCATTCACTTCTTTGGCTGCTACAAGGAACCCTTTCTGGGGCTGTCACCAAACCCCCTATTCCTCCGAGTCAAGTAACTAACAATCCTCCCATTCATTCACCTTTAATCATAGACTGCATTCCCACTAGTCCAGTTTATAGTCAAGATCTAACTGGGAAAACAAACTACCAAATATTTATAGCAGATAATTTAAAGCAGATAAAAAATATGTTACATAGTGGATAGGTTGAGAAGCCAAGCAGGACAGGAATGTAACCCAGAGATTAGTTACAGCAGGATGCCAACACCATCCCTCCTCTGAAAGGGTGAAGGAGGAGGTACGGTCCGAGTTCAGGGACAGAGGTCACCTGATGGAAAGCAGAATCGTAGGCTTGTCCATGGGTGCTAGAACCATAGAAGAAATACACTGTTCAAATCAGAAGAAAGGAAGAAATACCCTCCCCTTTTCCTCATTGCTGCCCTTCAGTCTGTCTCCAATGTCACTCTCATTGGGGGAAACTAGAAGTCAACTAATATGAGAGCCTGGGAAATACAGCCTAGAGGGGTCAGTACCCTTGATGCATAAGGCAGAACAAGGAAGGTGAAGAATAGAGGGGCAGTGGGAAAGAGTGGTATGATCTGAGCCATGAGCTGGGATCACACAGAGGAATTGGAAGTATATTGACATTGGGAGCCACAGAAGAGCCACTGCAGAGACACCACAGAGGCACAAAAGATAGAGGCTAAATACCATGGTTTCTCCATTTTTTCTAATCTCTCACCCAGTGCCTCATTGAACCCAGCCAGATGATTGATGGAGGGGCCTGGGAAATGCATCCTATAATGGTCAGTCCCCCCATGATGTGGAGAAGAACAGGAGAAGGAGGCAGACATGCCCTGGACCAGCACAGATAACCACCAAAATTCAGATCTAGGCATCTACAGTACTCTTTCTCTTGCACAACTGTGGGTGGAGATGTGGACAAATAGTGCAAGAGACACAAGGTGAAGGAGTGGAGGAGGAGAACCCAGATAATCTTTAGATGTTTAGAGCTCTTCCTAGGAGCTGCCTTGACAGTCCCTCTACATCATGATCTCCTATTATGAGGAAATGGAGGCAGGGAATAAGGTCTTAAGCTGACTTGCCTCTCCCCTCCTTACCTCCCCCACTCTCCCTAGTTCCTAGTGCCTGAGAGACTTTAGGAAGGAAGGTAAGAAAATTGAACATCTATCTCCACAATCCTGTTCCACTCAGATTCCAGACTTTCATTCTTGTTTTGGGGAGTAATGCAACTGTTTATCTATAAGGAGCAAAAGAACTGAAGGACTTAGCTGTAAGCACAGACAGAGGGCTTCAGGGAAGACAGCCCTAGCTCTTTTCTACCTTTCTTTCAATCTGGGCTCCTGAGGAATGAACTGTCCAGGACCCCATGCTTGGCTCTGTCCCCCACCCCCTTAGGGCCCTTGGGGATTAGGAGTCAACTTCAGCAGCTCCATCTTCTACAGGCCCCTGGGAAAGTACATCCTTCCAAATGGGGCCTGGCCAGGGTGGCCTCTCCTGTGGCATCTGGGACATGGATTCTCTGGCTGACCCATGAAAGCATGTAGATACTCTGGGCATTTCAAAAAGAATTGCATTTGAGAAGGATGTAAAAGCATACCAAATTCTAGGCAGAAAAGAAGGGCTGGAACTCAGATGAGCAGACTGAGAACCTGACAAAGTCAAGGTCCCATATTGTCCCAGCTCTCCAGACTGCCCCTAGCTGTTATTTTTCCAGTTGCCTGTGTTGCAGGTGAGCAGAGACAACTTCAAAGACAACCCATACCCTCCCCAGGCCTGACCATTCCCATTTGGACAACAGGCTAGGGGTTGGAATGGGTCATCTCAAATTCTGATGATAAATCTTCTGAGGTAACTTTCACTAGGAGGTATGAGGAGGAGGAGGCAGCAGAGATAATGTGTCTGTTCCTGGAGTGAAATCCCCCCTTGGCCTTTAGTTTCTTGTTGGAATTGGCCCCAGGTGATAACCTAGTCTCCTTACCGCCACCACACTCCCACTTCCCCTGACAACAACCACCAGCTTCCAAGAAGCCATATCTTAACCCTTTCAGGAGATTTAGGCCACTTCCCTCCCTTCTTCCCTCCCTCTTTACCTCTTTATCTTCTTTCCTTCCTGACATTGTCATGAATCTGGGGCTGGCTCAGCTCTGCACTTGCAGTTTGTGTTCTCTCCTGCAATGTGAAAATTCTTTTGCTTTATTCAGAAAGGTGGACCTCAAAGACTAGATCCAAAGTAGAAAATGGCCCACTGGACTTCAGACACCAGAGAGGGCCCCTTCAGTTGCTAACAGGGAAAGTCTGATGGAAGAGGTTGTACTTGATCTTGGCCTTGAATGGTGGAAAGAGTTTTAATCAGTAGAGAGGAAAGAAAGGTATGAGTGGAGGGAACTCTGTGAGCAAAGATATAGAAATAGGAAAAAGCAGGCCATTGTTTGGCTAACCAGTTTAGTTTGGTTTGAGTTCAATGTATTTGAACAAGGGTTAGGCTGGGAACTAGACTGGAGAGGGCCCTGAATACTCTGGTATTTTGGACTTAAAGATTTCAATTCTTAGAACAGGGTATGCACAGTCATAGGAATGACTTGTTGCATGAATGGAGAACATGTTCCCTGATTTCCCAGGGAAAATCTGGCATCATTATATTTTTAAATTGAGATATAATTGACACATAACATTTTATTAGTTTCAGATGTACAACATTGCTTCAATATTTGTATATATTATGAAATGATCACCACAACGTCTAGTTAACATCCATAACCATACATAGTTACAAAATCTTTTTTTATGATGAGAACTTCTAAGATCTACTCTCTTAGCAACTTCCAAACATGCAATACAGTATAATTAACTATAGTCACTATGGTGTACATTATATTTCCCCATGAATTATTTATTTTATAAATGGAAGTTTGTACTTTTGGATCTCTTCACCCTTTTCAACCAACTCCCACCTCCCACTTCTGGAAACAACCAATCTTTCCTCTGTACCCTATAAGTTCATTAAAAAAATTAGTTTCTACATATAAGGGAGATCATATGATATTTGTCTTTTTGTGTCTGACTTATTTTACTTAACATAATGCCTTCAAGGTTGCTTCAAATAGCAATATTTCATTCTTCTTTATAGCTGAATTCAGCTATATGTGTTTGTGTGTGTGTGTGTATAATCACATTTTCTTTATTCATCCATCAATGGACATTTAGGTTTCTTCCATGTTTTGACTATTGTAAATAATGCTGCAGTGAACATGGGGGTGCATATATCTTTTCAAGTTTGTGTTTTCTTTTTCTTTGGATGCTCAGAATTGCAATTTCTGGATCATATGTAGTTGTATTTTTAGTTTTTTGTGGAAACTCCATACCATTTTCCATAGTGGCCACAGCATTTACTCACCAACAGTGCATAAGAGTTCCCTTTTCTCTACATCTTTACCAACACTTGTTATTTCTTGCCTTTTTTATAATAGCCATTCTAACAAGGTGTGAGGTGATATCTCATTTTTTTAATTTAAATTCAATTAGTCAAGGTATAGTTTGGTTTTGATTTTCATTTCCCTGATGATTGATGTTGAGCACCTTTTCATGTACCTCTTGGCCATCTGTATGTTTTCTTTTTTTTAATTTAATTTAATTTTTTCCCCTGTGTATTTTTTTTTATTATGTTCAATTAGCTGTCATTAGTTTTTGACGTAGTGTTCAATGATTCATTAGTTGCATATAACACCCAGTGCTCATCACATCACGTGTCCTCCTTAATGCCCATCACCAAGTTACCCCATCCCCCCACCCACCTCCCTTTCTGCAACTCTCAGTTTGTTTCCTGGAGTCGAGAGTCTCATATCGGAAGGGAAGGAAAACTGAAGGGGAAGAAATAAGAGAGGGAGACAAACCATATGAGACTCTGACCATTTTTTAATGATTTTTTTGTGTGGGGTTTTTGTTGTTGTTGTTGTTGTTGTTTCCTATTGAGTTGTATGAGTCCTTTATATATTTTGGCTATTAACCCTTTATCAGTTATACGACTTACAGGTATTTTCTCCCATCTACTAAGATGACTTTTCATTTTGTTGATGGCTTCCTTTGCTGTGCAGAAGCTTTTTAGTTTGATGTAGTCCCACTTATTTATTTTTGTTTTTGTTGACTTTGCTTTTGGTGTCAAATCCAAAAGAGTCACTGCCAAGACTTATGTCAAGGAGCTTACTGCCCATGTTTTCTTCTAGGATTTTTATGGTTTTAGGTCTTATATTCAAGTCTTTAATCCATATTGTGCTAATTTTTGTGTATAGTGTAAGATAGTGGTCTAGTTTCACTCTTTTGTTAGTGGCTGTCCAGTTTTCCCAACACCATTTATTAAAGAAACTGTCCTTTCCCCATTTTATAACTTGGCTCTTTTGTCATAAATTAATTGACCATATATTCCTGGATTTATTCTGGCAGCATTAATTTAGCCATCCTCTTGTAAGCGCAGAGCACTTGACTGCTTACACATTATTTGTGTACTCATCACTTCATTTACTTCTAGAATACTTCCTGAGCTACCTGGGGAAATCCTGGTCTTCCATAGTCAAGCAATCATTCAAGAAGAATGACCATTGGCTTCATCCTGGCACCTTCTAAGCTCTATCCATCGAAGTAGTCACAGAAGACATTAGCTTCCAGACACTAGTCTATTTGATAGCTCCTACTTTGCCAGTTTCCTCCTAGCACAGACTGCCTTCTCCCAATAGAAAAGCAGAGACTGGGCTAATGGCAGGGTCTGGTCCAGTGGCCAGTTCATCTGCAGTTCCTTTACCTCCTTGACTCTTACAACACCATATAACCTCCATTTTACCCCTACTCCCCTGGCCTCACCTGGAAATGCAGGTCCTCCTTTCCAGTCAGAACTGTCTGCTTTTCCAGAAGTGACATTCCTGGAACCCTATGGTTTGACCCCACAAACTCTCCCATTCTTTCACTCAATAAAGATTTATTGAGATCTCATATGTGCCAGGCTCTGAGTTTCAGGTACCACATGATTTCCTACTTTCTCTCCATTTGCCCCTCTCCCTTGTCTTCATGTCCTTCCCTGTCCATCTTTGATTCTGTGTTCATTCAATCACTTCAATCTCTCACCCAGTACCAAACTAACTTTGGATCAAGCCATCATGCTGTTCTAAGCCTGGGCTGGTGAACACCATAGAAGAAATAAAAGTTAAGTAATCATCATAGAAATCCAAAGAGTTAATATACATTTAACACTTACTATGTGCCAAGCAGTGTGCTCAGTAATTGCTAAGCATGGATTAACTTATTTAATTCAATGACCTTATTTTACTCATGTCCACTTTGTAGATGAAGAAACTGAGGCATAGTAAAGTAACTTGCTCAAGGTTACAGCAGGATCTCATGAAACTGAGTGAGATCACAGTACATTCCTGGATGACAAGCCAGCTAGGCCTTTATCAACTTGCCCATTCTCTGTTGTCACTATTTCAAACCTTGTCCAATATTAACAAGCTTCCTTGAACCTACTGCTTTTCCTCTCACTTTGAGGACTATATCTCCCACTTCTCAGAGCACCTAGAGGCATGACATCTTCAACTTGTCATTAC
This sequence comes from Mirounga leonina, assembly GCF_011800145.1. Taxonomy (NCBI): domain Eukaryota; kingdom Metazoa; phylum Chordata; class Mammalia; order Carnivora; family Phocidae; genus Mirounga; species Mirounga leonina. The sequence continues at coordinate 343,301 of NW_023270062.1, forward strand.
AATAGACTCTACTGCATCCACACATCCTTCCCTCTTATCTTGGTCCCTCTTCCTCATCAAGGCCAACTCATCTCTAGGGGCTCTGGATCCCATCCCCCACCTGTATCCAGGGCCTCCTACCTATCAATTATCCTGTCTTCCGTATCTCCAACTTGATTGGTTTTTCCCCTAATCATATAAGTAAACTCACATCCTTCCATCTTGTAAAAACAAATCTGGACTCCAGTGTCCCCTTTAGCCACCATCTCAATAGAAGCCAAACTTCTGGAACAAGAAGGCTACATACATTCTCCCTTTCCTTGCAGACCATTCTCTTGACACTCCACTATAGTCTGGTGTACACCCTCAACCCTGCTCCACAATGGCCTTGCCCACATCATCAGTGACTTCCCAGATAAACACACAAGGTCATCTTTTCTACCTTTGTCTTGCTGGACTTCTGTGCAGCATCTGACACATGCACTCTTAGTAATACCATTTTCCATAAAATCCCCATGTCTTCCTTGGCTTCCGAGAGACCCAGCTCTCCTGGCTCTGGTCTCATCTTGTCAATTCCTTCCTCTCAGGGCTTTGTGAGCTCCTGTTCCTTACTCCTCTCTTTCTCTTACACCCTTCATCTAAGGTGCCATCACCAAGTCTGGCCAGTTCTATCTTCCAAATGCATCCAAAGTTTAACTACTTATCATTTCACTGCCTCCACCCTGGTCTGGGCCACCATTGCCTCTCACCTACATCACTGTAAGAGTTTCTTCACCTCACTGCTTCCTTCCTTGCTATTACAGCTCCCTGGACATTTCACTAAGACCATGCCACTCCTCAGCTCAAAATCCTGCAAAGTCTAAAGTCTTTAAAATGACTCATAAATCCATAGCCATCTGTTTCCCATGTCCTTTCTGACCCCCTCTCCTACCAATTTCCCCCCACACTTACTCTGCTGTAGCTGCACTGGTTGCCTTGTTCCTCTAACATTACAGTATGTTCCCACTTCAGGGTCTTTTTAGTTGCTGTTCCTTTTGCCTAGAATTCTCTTTCTCTAGATATTCTCATAGTTTGCTCCCTCAGTTTCCTCAGATCTTTGCTTGAATGTCACCTTTTTGGTAAGGCCTATCCCAACTGCCTTTTTTAAAATAGCATCCTCCCACCAATGCTTCCTGTACTCCTTTCTTGCTCTATTTTTCTCCATAACATTTATTGCCATCTGATATACTACATATTTTACTTAAATATTTTGTTCGTTGTCAGCCTTCATAGAGATTTCATTATCATGATGGGAAACAGACAATTAAAAGTTGACAATAAATTTCATTCCTTTTATTCTTTTTTATAGTTAATTTTGTATTAAAGTATAATTAGCATGCAGCATTATATTAGTTTCAAGTGTACAATATAATGATTAAACAATTCTATATATTACTAAGTGCTCATCACAATAAGTGTACTCTTAAAACATGGATGGACCTACAGAGTATTATGCTAAGTAAAATAAGTCAGACAAAGACAAATACCATATGATTTCACTTATATATAAAATCTAAAAAAAAACCCCACATGAATAAACAAAATAAAACAGAAACAGACTCATAAATATAGAGAAAAAACTGGTAGTTGCCAGAGGGTGGAGGGTTAGGGGATAAGTGAAATAGGTGAAGGGGATTAAGAGGTACAAACTTCCATTTATAAAATAAATAAGTCATGGGGATGACTTACAGCATAAGGAATATAGTCAATAATATTGTAATAACTTTGATGACAGACAGTAACTAGATTTATCGTCATGATCATTTATTGTGATGATCATGTATATAAATTCAAAATACTATGTTGTGCACCTGAAATTAATATAACACTGTATGTCAACTATATTTCAATTAGAAAAAAGAAAAAAAATGAATTTCTTATTAATAAACTGCTTCAGAGCTTTGGGAAAAATAAAAAATAAAAACTGACAAAAATAAATAACAATAAAAACTCATATGCTAGGAGGTGATATATGTTATGGGTAAGAAAAAAAGGCCAATTAAGGGATTGGAGAGTGAAGGGGGTAGAAATGGAGATTGCTATTTTATATCTTAAGTGTCCAGGGAAAGTCTCATTAATAAGGTGTCATTTGAGCAGACATCTGAAGGAAATGAGAAACAAACCGGGTCAGTATTCAGAGGACAAACACTGTAGACAGAGGGAACAGCAAGTACAAAGCCCTGGAGGTGGGATTTCAGACAAGTCAAACTTAGACTGTCCTAAACAGAATCATTACATTTTCTGACTGACTTATTTCACTTAGCATAATACACTCTAGTCCCATCCATGTTGTTGCATTTTCCTTAATCCCATTCCTATATTTCTCAGTTCAGTGGATGGCAACACTAACCAGCGCCTTGCCTAAGTCAGAAACTGCAGGGCATTGGTCTGATGGGTTATGTGCCTCCTGCATTACACTGGCTGATCTAAGGCCAGAATCTGTGTCTAGTTCACCGTTATGGATGTGGCACCAAATACAGAACCTGACACAGCAGTGTTCAGAGAGTAGAAACATCACTCTGATGGATGCTGGCAATTAAGCTTAATATTAGACCTGAAGATGCCTCATTTGACTATGTTAAACAAATATATGGTGAACATTAAGTTTGTGCTAAATCCTCTGTTGGGTGCTAAGGATACAAAGATGGCCAGAGATCCTCTGCCCTGGGAAACTTGGTCTGGCTCTGTACAATCAAAAGAAACTTCTGGGGGTGCTTACATGGCTCAGTCAGGCGTCTGCTTTTGGCTCAGGTCATGATCTTGGGGTCCTGGGATTGGGCCCTGTGTTGGGCTCCCTGCTCAGCAGGGAGTCTGCTTCTCCCTCTCCTTCTGCCCCTCCCTCCCCTGCTCACAAGCTCACTCTCTCTCTCAAATAAATAAAATTTTTAAAAAAGAAACTTGTGTATAAGAAATCATAGACTCGGGGTGCCTGGGTGGCTCAGTCGTTAAGTGTCTGCCTTCGGCTCAGGTCATGATCCCAGGGTCCTGGGATCGAGCCCCACTTCAGGCTCCCTGCTCAGCGGGAAGCCTGCCTCTCCCTCTCCCACTTCCCCTGCTTGTGTTCCCTCTCTCGCTGTCTCTGTCTGTCAAATAAATAAATCAAATATTAAAAAAAAAAGAAATCATAGACTCATGTGTGTTTATATCAAAAAATGGTTTCAAAGTCATGTAAGTTCTATAACTCTGAAGATCTGTACATTGGATCAGGAGACTAACAATAATAATAACAGCAACAGTAGCTAACATTTATTGAAGGCTTTGGATGTATCGGGTTCTGTGCTAAATACTTAAATTAAATACTTAATTCTTACCCCAGTTCTGTGACATGGGTACTATTATTATTCCCATTTTGCAGAAGAGAAAACTGAGATGCAGAGAGATAGAATAACTTGCTCAGGTCACACCACTCCTAAGTGATGGGGCCAGCATCCCAGCTCAGGCAGTCTAGTAGCAAAGTCACTACACTATTCTGCTTGCTTCACTGAGAAGGACAAACTTAGCTAGCTGAGCCTCAGTCTTTTAGCCAGACAGTCATGGTCTTATACACTTTGGCCCCAGACCTATCTTTTTTAGCCCTAGTTTTCAGTTCTTTCTCTCCCCCTATATCAATATGCACCAGGCCCAGGTGTCCAGAATCCTAGCTCTTGCCCTCTCACATTGATGGGCTTTGAACTGGGCAGAAATCCTTTCCTCACTTTTCCGACTTGATACAATCATCAAGGTCATCCCTCCATAGAACTTTTCTCTGATGCCCCTCCCCACCCTGGGGGGAAGGAAGCTCTTCATTTACAATGCTCCAGATCACTTTTGCCAGACTTCTAGTCTAGCTTTCAGCTCCTCTCAGAACTCCATCCACTGAGTGCCCATTCTCCCAGAGTATTACCACTGTACCCCCTCTTCCCAATGCCTATCACCAGGCCTGGCATAGAGGAGGTAGCCATGGAACATTTAGTAAAGAAAGAAAGAAGCACTGTATTCATGTGGACCAGTCTGTCTACCTGAGTTTATGGAATTGCCTCCATACAGCCTGCACATCTGTTCTCATAAGCTTTTCACTGCAGCCACATGACACCAAGCAGCAGAGGTATTATCTCCATTATGTAGGTGAAGAAACTTAAGACAAGAAAATATTCTTGCTCTCCCATGACTAGGCCCTATAGTGACCAAACAAGTTGACCATGTGTCAGTCAGCATGTGGAAGTGGGGCCTGGAGGACTCCCTCTTTGAGAAGGCATTTTGAGGTAAAAGTTTATGACCACACTTATTCTTCCTATACATTGTCCCTGAAGAAGAGTGGACCATACAAATCAGGATCTGTGCCACCCCACCACCACCCTTTCTTCCTTAATGCACATGTGCATAATCTCATACTGAGACTTAGAAATATCAGGACCAAGAAGAAGGGCACACAGCTGGGAGACATCTTTAGCATGTCAAAGACTACTTTTGTTTTTCTAAAACCCTATATCTTTTGGACCCAGGCCAATGTTCAATATCTGTCCATCCCAAGGCTAACTCGGATGATGGAATGTTTGGCAGCTGGAAAGAGGACATGGAGGACTAGCTCCTGTGACAGGAGTAGCACAGCAGTACCTCCTTGCCTCACGATTATTTCAAGCCCACCACTTGACTGCTTTGCACAGTTCCTCTCTCCCTATTCCCACAGTGGAGACTGCCCTGGCCGTTTTTCCCTGGGCTCCAGATTTGGAAACTGTCTTCTTCAAATTGTAATATTTGGCCTACTTCAGAGAATCAGGGTTCTAGGTGAAACATGAACAAATGGCAGGCAACCAGAGGCACAAGGCAGTTGCAGAAGCATATGGAGGAGGTGCTAGAAAAAAGACACCTCCAAATCAGGTCCAACAAATGAGAATCAGGATTTTGCAAAGCAGGAAAGCACAGCTCCAAGGAAATATTATAGTTCAGACATCCAGATGGGGAAACTAAAGCTAGGGAGGAGAAGGTACTTGCCCAACAAAGTCACACAATGAGCCAGTGGCTCCCGACTACCTGCCATTTACCTAGACCCAGGACCAGAATAGGAGGTCTGATGTTCAAGTTGCTCATTTTGGTTGGAGATGTATAGAATGTCATGGAAGATCATAGAACATCATGGAATATTAGAGAAAGAATTGAGTTCAACTATCAGAGTTGGAAGAGATCAAGGAGCTTGATCAATCTTATACCCTGCTTGTGGAGATGAGGTGATAGACTGTCCCAGAGAGGAAAATGGACTAGTCAAGGTCATACGACAAATCTGAGGTAGAGCTGGAGCCAGATCCCAGCCCTAGCAAGCCATGTCATTTCCTGTGCTCCACACATGGCAGAGGCAACTGTCCTCCTCTTTCCACTCTAGCAGCTGGATCTTTTCAAGGCAGACAGGAATACTCCTTTTGCAATGCAAAAATAGCAGGCATTGTTCTCTAATCTCTTCCCTCTCCTCAACTTTAATCCCCCCACCCTTTTCAGACATTCACAGAGTTTTAGGGTAGGGCCTTCTGGATATTCTTGAGCTAGTGGTAGAACTGGATTCTTTATTGCCTCAGCTCACTAGTTAGTCCTTGGCAGCCACTTACTGCCCTCAGGCTAGTTAAGACCCAAGCTCAGGCTGGCAACCTGCCACATCCCAAACACAGAAGCCAGCAAGGCTGGTACAGGCCTCCTCATTCCACCTTGACCTCCAGTCTGGGCCCAGACAAGATTTTTCTCTCAATTTCTAGACTTTTCAGGGACAGGAAACTGCACAAAGCCTGGCTTACCATGAAAAGGTTGAGGGGCCCTCTAGAGGCCTTGGAGATCCCCTCTGGTTCCATGAAAGTGGGAAATTTGGGTGAGGGTCAAACTACAGGAACAGGTCTCTCCAGAGAAAAATGAAAGCAGCCTAGGACAGGAACCTGGGGTTCTGAATTCCAAATCTGCCCCTGTCGCTGGCAGGCTAGGTGACCTGAGGGAAGTGCCTTCCCTTCTCTGAGCAACAGCAGGCCCTTGGGTAACGGGTGCAAACTGACCTCGATGGTCCCGAAGGGCCCTGGTGTGCCTGAGAGGCCAAAGCTGGGGCATGGACGCTGCAGTTGGCTTTCCTGGCAGGTGAGTCCCCCCTCTGCTTGGCCTGGGGGCGCGCGCCGCGGGGCCCTATCTCTACACCTAAGGTTGGGCCCAGCGAGGCGCCAAGGGGCTTTGCAGTCCCCCAGGTTCCCCAGCCTCTCCGCCCCGCCTCTCCTCGCCCTCCTCTTGCTCTGGAATAAACTGCCGGGTGGCGGCCTGGGCGCCTCAGCACGATTGCATAGCGTCCACGGAAATGGGAGTGTATGCAAAACCGAAACCGAACTCCAGGGCTCCAGCGAGCCCCAGCCGGGCGGGACCGGCCCAGCGAGCTCACTGGGTCTCCCAGCCACGATCCGCCCAGTGTGGGGGCGGGAATGGGGAGTCCCAGCAAGGGGTTCTTCACGCTCTCCGCCTCCTGCAAACACCACGCCCGCGCTTATTTGCATTTAAAGGGCAATGCACCAAGGAAAACAGTGGGCGGGGCAGGACACGCCTTCCCACCGTGGCGATTGGGCCACACTCCTGCCAATCAGGGCGCGGACGCCCCACCCTGTGGCTGTGGAGTCCGTGGGGAGGGGGTATGGGGAAGCTGCCCCAAGCCTGGGGAAGGGGACGCAGTGCAGGAGGTGACTAGAGCCGTGGAGGCGGCGGCGGCGGGAGCAGCGGTGGCGGCGATCTCAGCCACAGCAGCCTAGGCTCGAGCCCCGGCCCGGGCGGCGCAGCAGACAATAACCGGGCTGGAAACCCGACCCGGCCGGGTAAGCGTTGCGCGCAGCCGGGAGCCTCCGCCTGCCCGCCGTCCGGTGCAGTCCCCTGTGCTCCGCTCCGGCCGCCTGAAGAGGGGCTCCAAGGGCTGGGCCAGTGGGCGTCCGGGCCGCTCTCCGTTCCCCCTGGGAACCCGCTTTGAGGACTTGGCTGGTGAGGGGCAAAGCAGAGTCCTCTGGGCGCCGGCGACCGCGGCTAGAGGGGGTTACAGAGGGCGGGCAGGCAAGCAGGCTAGCCTGGGCCATGCCTCCGGGCTCTCGGGAGAGGCGGGGATGAGGCCCCGCACGTGCTACCGCACGGATCCCGGAGGGGAGCCGCCAGCCAGCACCCCCAGCGGTGCATTTGTAGGCCGGGAGCTCTGCAGCTTTGTTGTAGCACATTATTAGCTGGAACAGCTGTGTTACGTGGGTATTGCTCACCCCAGCGGCCCAGCTGCCTCCCCTTCCCTCCCCTGCGCATCCCCTGCCTCCTTCTCCCCTCTGCGGATGGAGGCAGCGCGCTGGCCTGGGCCCAATGGATACTGGCTTTGGCGTGGATTGGGCTGTCCACACTGTCTGCCTCCTCTCCCAGGGAGCTGAGTTGGGCCTGTGTGCTGCCCACTTAGGAACCTCGGCCTTGCGGGCCCCAACCAGCCTCACCCCCTGCTCCTGGGCCTCCAAGCACATCTGGCGCCCGCCCCCGTGGGCAGGCGGGCTGGCAACGGAGTTCTTGCTGGACCTTAGGTTAGAGCTGCAGCTCAAGCTAGTCCTTGGGTTAGATCTGCAAGGCCGCTTTGTCCCCACTCGCCTCACCTCCTCCACTCGGAGAGCACTGGCCGCTTTTTTCTTTCCTGCCTCCCGTTTAAAAATAGCGATAAGCCTCCTGTTGGTGGGGGGGATTTCTGTGCCAGAGGCCAAGGGAGCAATTATTGTAGTAAAGAACTCACCCTTTGGGTCTGTGAGAGAGCTAGAGAGACAGCCAAACCCTCCAACTTCACAGTTACTTAAAATACACAGCCTGCTGAGCTGCTGTCATTGTCTACTGCAGACACCTCTGACACTGGTGACCACCTGACTGCAGGACTTTGCCCAGGTTCCCTGGTGAAGAGGGGCTGTGCCTTCCATGCGCTCCCCAGTCCAGGTGCCCAGGTAGCAGCTGGACTGGCCCTGCAGAGCTGGCCTCGGTTTGGTCAGACTCATCTTGTCATGGCCCACAGGGTCAAGGGGAGCCTCCTCCTACACACAAATATTTCCCTCTGTGGCTCTGTCGGCCTGCTGCATAGGCATGGATATGGGCTAGGTGGAGGGCACTGTGCTATTGGATTCCCTGCCCTACCCGAGGGCATTTTAGCAGAGCCCTCTACCCCCAGTGCAGCTCCCCTCATTCGGCCCCACCCACCGCTCAGTCACTGCACCATGGTTTGCGTCTGGCAATAAACTCTAGGCCTTTCCAAAGAACAGGAGAGAGGGAGTGACCAAGGGGCCTGGCAGGCTCTTCTTGGACCTTTGACAGCTTCTGAGGGTGGAGAACCCTGTGGGCTGCAAAACCTGGGTATTTGAGAGGAGTAAATCCCTCACTTGGGGGAAGGCTAGCTGGGGACCTTTGTGACACCAGCCAGGACTGCAGATAATACACTATAGTCACTTCTTGCCACTTTGACCAGGCACCAAAGGAAACCAACTTTTTGCAGCTGGGTATCTCCACCTCAGGGCTGGACCTGCTGTCTGCCCTGCCTCAGACCAACAGTCTCCTAATATATCTTCCCTATATAACTCCCCTTCTCACACACAAATCCATTCACCCTGCACTGTGCAAATTGTTTTCCCTCTCAGGCCCCAGCTCTGAGCCCACCTTCTCCTGGGTGTCTTTTCTGTCTGTCTCTTGCAACCCATAATGACCTCTTCTTGCTCAGAACTCCTACAAGCTTGCCTGCATCCCTTGGCCATTTGGGGGCTTAAATTTTAATAGGAGGCAAACTATAATTAAGTTTCCCTGCCTCTAATTTGTCTCCTTGATACCATGGATGTCTGGATTCTCTCAGAACCCCTCAGAGGGGTAAATGAAACCTTGAACTCAGCCACAACCCCCTTCAAAGCCTAGCAATGTATAGCAGTTCATGAATGGTCTAGAAAGACTTGCTGTCTTTGTGGAGCTTTCAAGAAGACCTTTACCTCTCCAAGTTGCACTTGTCCCGATCCATATGAAAGTGATTAGAGAAATGATACTCAAGGCTCAGATATTTATTGAGTATGCCTAATGAGAATGGAGAAGGGCGATGGGTTGCAACTACAAGAAAAAAAATTAATCATGATACCTCCCTTCAGCAACAAGCACAAGATCTGTACTGCCCATACCCCAGACTACACATATCTTTGGTTGCTAATTCATGAGCCTAGAGACAACTACTGTGGAGAGAGGAGAAATCTGTATTTGCAGGGTGATCACCCTAGAAGCTTCCAGAAAGTAGAGGGGTTTGGCTAGGCAAAGTAGTGGTATAAGCAAAATTAGGAATTGGAAGGGGTTGTTGGCAGCCAGGCTGAGAAATATGACTTAGTCTTTTCTGGTTGAGATTGTTGGATTTAAGGTAGAGAGGAGGTTAGTGCCCAGTGGTGGGCATTCCCAAATGCTAGGCTATGGAATGGGGGTCTGATCTTGGGAGAATGGGAGAAGGGGCCATTGAAGAATGGAAAATTGGGAGGTTTTGATACTTCTATGTGTGGGTGCAAATATGCGATAATAATATGGAATTTTAGAAAGGGGTCTTAGAGATTGGAAGCATGCTGTAAGTTGGAACTGTAAGAGGTCACCTTTGGATCTGGACATAGAACTGAGGGACAGCTATTTCTGGAGGGAAGTTGTACCATGTTGGCTTCCTTTAAGCCTTGCAGGGGGTGAAGTTGAAGGAGGGTGCCTAGAGTCTACATACCAATGTGGTGGAGGCTAAGCATCCCCCAGGCCTCTGTTGATCCCCATCCTTCCAACTGGACAGGGCTTCAGGGAGCATCAGTTTGGACTCCTGTGCTTACAAGGTGGAAAAACTGAGTCCTGGAAAGCAACAAGGATTTCCTTAAGATCACACAGCATTTAGGGATAGGCTGCTGCCTCCTGTGCAAGGGCTCTTACACTGTGTCCCACTGTCTCCAGTGGCCTCTGTTCAATACAAATCTTATTAACCAACCTCTAACCTTCCTCACCTCTTCCATTCCTCAGGAGTGAGAAGGTGCTGGGTTTAGCTTGGGGGCCCCATCTGGAGAACTCTACCTCCCCTTTCATGTCTATTTTGCTTTTTGGCCTTGGTCTGCAGCCTGTTGGGGGTGAAAGTTTCAGAAGGAGGGGAGGTATCTGGAAGAAGTTGAAAGTCCAATGATTCTCTCTTAGTATAGTGGAAGTGTTAAAAATTCCTCAAGAACTGTTACATTTACACTCTCTGAAAGTGTGTGTATGAGGCATGGGGGCAGCCCTGCTCCCCTGGTCCAGGGGAATAAGGAAATAAATAACAGTAAGCCTGGCAGGTCACTGACTTGCTTGTAGAACCAAAGAGGGAAAAAGGGCTTCCAGTCCCCTCACTTACAGATAGGCTACTTGAGGCTAGAAGAGGGCATGCCCAGTGTTATTCCATCACTTGAATCAGTTATCCAACTTGAATCAATCCAGGCAGATAAACTAGGTGATAAAGGTAAAGCCTCCAGATGAGACATTTCCTCCCTGTGTCACTCATTCCTTGGTCACACATCTCACACTGCCAGGAAGTTCTTTCTCAGGGCTAATCTGAGCCTCTCATGCTATACATAAACCTGTGTGCATGCACATGTGCGTGCGTGCATGAGTGCATGTGTGTGTGTGTGTGTGTGTGTGTAAGTGTTGGGGGGGGTGAGGTTGAGGGCAGCTGGCTATCATTGCTCCCGCTTAACAAACCACTGGAGATTTCATGGGCATTAAATCGTCTCTCCCCACTCCCAACTTCTGTTCTCTGAATTAAATAATCTCAGAGCTTGTCATCTCCTCTCCTTGGTCATATTTTTCAAACCTGTGCATGTGTAAGTGTATCTCCAGGAAGAAAGTTAGGGAAACCAAAACCACTGAGGAGGTGCAGGTGCCATCTGAGTGAGGGTGCATTGCTTCTCCACACCTCCCCTTTTGGGATTAGGGGATAATTATGGACAATGAAAATAATATGAGGGGGCTTGGTGGCAGCAGAGGCAGGCATACTGGTGCTGCAGGGGCATCTGGGACCTTTTGATCTGCAGTTCTTGTTGCAGAGCCTTCAGTGCTTTCATCTCCTACAGTTTTTTTTTTTTTTTTTCCCCTGCTGTGCTTCCAAACAGATACTAACCCAACCCAGCACTCCTCAGCCCTCCCTGCTGGGGGCTACTCAGGGGAGAGAGGGCTGGACCAGACCAGTTCTGGTCCCCCTCCCCTCTGGACATATAGGAAATATTTACTGGCCAGGCCTAGTGCATTTTGAAAAAGTAAAGTGTTGGGCAGGATTCTGTGGAGGGAGGCATGAGAAGTGAGGCTGGGCTGTAGTGCAGTGGTGGACTGAGCCCAACCAGTTAGGCATGCAGGCCTCCCACTGAAGCCTAGGACCCCCAAAATCACATGCCTCCTCTTTCTTTTTTTTTTTTTTTTAGATTTTTTTTTTTTTTTTTTGACAGAGACAGCGAGAGAGGGAACACAAGCGGGGGGAATGGGAGAGGGAGAAGCAGACTGCCCGCTGAGCAGGGAGCCCGATGTGGGGCTCTATCCCAGGGCCCTGGGATCATGACCTGAGCCGAAGGCAGACGCTTAACAACTGAGCCACCCAGGCGCCCCACATGCCTCCTCTTTCTGCAGCCACTAGAAAACTGGGCACAGGACTACCCTTCTCCCAGCTTCTCACACAGCCTGGGGCAAGCAGACCCCCTAGTACAATTTCCCATTTCTAGATAGGGAAACTGAGGCCCTGAACAGGGAGGGGATTTGCTCAAGGTTACACAGGAGCATAAAGTTTTTGCCCCTCAGTTCAAGGTTTCTTCCTCTAAGTACACTGATACACTGATTCTGATCCCCTCCCAAGCTTCAGTTTCCTTACCTGGCCTCTCACATAGGGTATGGTATATATAGGGAAGTGGATACATGGTAAAGTTCAGGATCTCCATTGTTCATTTGGTCCAGCTGTTCCTCTTCAGGCTTTCCTTAGCTGCCTTGTCACATCTGTTTCCCTGAAGTTAGCTCCTCTTATTCATCTGAACTGGGTGGGGGAGGTGGTGCCTGTCTTTGATGTCACCCTTGCTGGGTTAGTATTGACATAGTAGAAGCCTTACTAGGCAGGCATGGCACCCACCTCAGATATATTCTTCTCTAAGGAAGTTTGGGAGCCTGAGAGGGGTGTAGCAAATAGATGGCTTGGCTCCCAGAGCCCCCATCATTCCAGGCAAGCTGGGCAGGGAACTTCAGCAGCCTCAGGAGAAAGTGGGGCATCAAAAAGGCTTACCAGGAAAGCCAATTTCTAGGAAGAAGTGATGTCTGAGTGACCATACCTCCTAGACTGGAGAAGTCCCTATGTATTGGGGGCTAAAGGGTAGAGAAGTGAGGCTAGGAAACCTGCAAGGGGCATGCAGGGAGAGTGAGTCTTGAAGGTCAGGGAAAGGGGTTAGACTCTGACCCTGTAGGTGGTGTGGAGTAATTTGGTAAGTAGAGGAGTGATGCACTGAAATCAGGGTTATAAAAATGAATCTGGCAAGGGTATGGAGGAGATGGAAGAAGGAGAGGGAAGGAGTGGGATTTCAGTGTTGTAGCAGGGAAGGACCAGAGGGAGCTCAGCTAAGAGGCTTGTGTCATCTTCAGAGGACATGGGCGGGCAGCTGAGGAGCTAGAGTAGAGAAGGTGGCTGCAAGAGGCCCCATCACAAGGGTCTTTTATTGAACATCTGCTCAGTAACTAGAGAGCAATTTACCCTTTCCATTTATCATCTCTAATTCTTACAGTGATCCTGCATGATAACATTTTTTTCATTTTCTAGATAAGGTGTTTGAGTCTCAGGGAGATTAGGCCGATTTCTCAAACCCCACCATTTGTAAGGGATGAAGCTGGCATTTTAGTTCTGGGCTGACAAACTCCAGCTGAATTAGATTTCAATTGAACCAATGTTGTTTGAGCTCCTGCTCTGTGCTATATGTAGTGACTATAACATGAAGGAGGGTCCATTTGAGAGAGATGAACAGAAAGACCGAGGCCTGCCAGAATGAATTACCCTAGGATGAGTATGTTAACTCATTTGAGAGGCTGGTGGTGGGCAAATGGGAGCCAAGGCAAGAAGGCCCAATTTAGAGTCTGTGCTGCATCTAGAGGTTATGGGATACCCCCTTGAGAGGAGGTGTTCCTTAATGGTAAGGCTGCAAGTTAGGGGAGATGTGGTTGTAGGAGTAGCTTGGGTAAAGCTCTGCCAGCAGTCTGTATAGCCTCACAAAAGGATGCCAAGCCAGGCGGCCCTTCCTTCAGGCCCTGAACAAATGGTTTTGAGAGTGGACCTTGGCTGTGGGCTTTAGAAATGGGTGATTCCAGTTCCAGATAATCTCATAGGTCATTTCCTTTATTTATTTTTTTAAAGATTTTATTTATTTATTTATTTATTTATTTATTTATTTATTTATTTATTTATCAGAGAGAGAGAGAGCACAAGCAGGGAGAGTGGCAGGCAGAAGGAGAAGCAGGCTCCCCGCTGAGCAAGAAGCCCAATGCAGGACTTGATCCCAGGACACTGGGTTCATGACCTGAGCCAAAGGCAGACACTTAACTGACTGAGCCACCCAGGTGTCCCATAGGTCATTTCCTTTAAATAATAGCTCAAATTCTGCATCTTTGTCCCCAATGGCAAGTTTCTGTTTGAACCTTTTTTGGCCTCTCAAAATTATCTCCCAAGGAAAGGGAGAGTAAAGGAGTGTGTTCCACAATTTGGGAGTGGTGGTGGTGGAGTTGCTGATGAGGAGAGCAGCCACATTCTGGGTTGGCAGCCCTTGTATTCTGAAGTCAGCATGCTTTCTGGAATGTGCTAGATGGGACCAAAACAGTGGCAGCCAAGTGAGGACTGGAAGTGCTTCAGAGAAAGCTCAGCTGGGCTGGGACAGGGGTGCAAGGGGAGGGGGAGATGATGGCTTTCAGGTGTGAGGGGAACCTGTACAGTCCTTGCTCTCAGTCTTCCTCCTTCAATTGGGAGCTATCCCTGTGCAACAAAATGGCATTGGAATGGGGACTCCAGCGGCCTGGGGGCTGGTGTAGCTCTGTCACCATCCCACTGTGTGAACTTAGGTAAAGCCTTTTCCCAAGTCTAGATGGTTTCCTTTTCTGTGACAAGGTGACAAGGAGTTAGCATCTCCCACCAGGACTGATTAATGGATTGCTGGGAATGGCAAATGGGAGGTGAGGGAGTGGGGAGTGTTTTGTAAACTGGTAAGTGCCCCATTGGGTGAAGGGTGTCTATTGACTTGCATTTCCTTTGATGTTGGTACATTTAGGTAAATTTGAATTGTTGACCTTTCTGGCCTAGACTACAGAACATGGCTAGTTGAAATTACCCAGTTAATCCAGAGCTGCTAGCCACTAGCTGACTGGAGGCAACATTTTAGGTCCCTGAATATGAAAGGTGGCTAAAAGAGCAGCTAAAGCCTCCTGTGAGATACCAACATAGTCACCGTCATTTACCATTTGGGGCAACTGAGGCCCAAGGAGTTTTGGTGACTTACACAAACCAAGGAGTTTTGTTGCTGGAAATTGTCCAACTATAGTTTGAAGAAAATATTTTTAAAAATTAGTTGCTATGTTTTTGAGCCTCTGCTATATACTGAATTTTATTTGGTATACATATATACATTGGTTTTGTTCCTTACAATAGTTTTAAGAGGTAGGTACTCTCAATACGCTTATTTTCCAGTTGAGGAAACTGAAAGAACTTGCTAGATTTCCCCCAGGTAGGCAGAACTGATTATAGTGCAGAATTGAGTGCCTCTTGTTGGGGGGAGGGCTCTCTGTCCTCACTGGTGCTTCCTTAGTTACCATGCCCTCATACACAAGGGCAAGATGGGCCCAGAGTAGGCTTGTCCCCAGGAAGACTGCTTGGTGGAGGTCTAGGGAACTATGCCTGGTTGAGGTGATGCCTCTGGAGCTACTGCATAAATCCGCACACTTCTTCCCTGAACTCTAAGTTGGCTGAACTGGCCCCAGGAAGCTGAGCTGGGAGCAAAATATGTAAGGCTCAGGCTGCAGCTGTTTCCTCCTCACTAAGAAGGGTTCCTGGGGCAAGTTTGTGGCTCGTCTCCTGCTTGTGTTTTGAGAGGAAGGGAGGAAAACAAAAGCTCTGCCCTAGTAGCCAGCCTTCCACTGGTCCCAGCATGGCCTGAGGCTGGTCCTGGGAGCAGAGATGGCCACATCCCACTCCCTGCCATGATAGCAGCAGCTGCAACAAACTGCCCCTGCCAGGGACCCCAGAGTAGCTTTAGAGTGTTCCCTTACCCACCAGGCCACCAGAAACTTAGCCACACGTTAAGAAACCCAAGCGTTGAGGGGCCCTGCATTTGGCAGGACCACTTTCTTGGCAGGAACCATGAGGGGACTCAGCTCCAACCTGAAAATGTTGCAGAGTCTGTCCCTTGCAGTCCCCTTTGCCTTCTGCCCCACTTCACTCTCCTGGCCAGTCAATTCTGTGTTCCCAAATGAAGGCACATAGCCCATTGGGGAAGGATAGCACTGGGACCAGGTAGGGTAGCAAGGAGCATGGAGAAGGGATCTGGGCCAGAGGTAGCTAGGTAGGGCTGGGCTAGAGGGATACCAGCTGTGGGTGACCCTGCCACCTCCTGTTCTACTGTCTTGGGAGACATAATAGACATTATGGGTGGCTGTGGGGAGGTACATGGCCCTGGGAAGGACAAGGTAGGGAAATGGGAGACAGCACAGTTTAAAGGCTGGTCTTTGCCAGCAAAGGTGACCCTGGTCCTAGTTAGGAGGAGGGCCTGAAGTTGTGGGAAGAGAATGCCAGTCCCAGAGATACCCCTGCCTAGTTCACCCACTCTCACCACACACACACTTTTAAAACTGCCCTTAAGCAGAAGACTTTGTATAAATTCACACTCTTGCTTTTTTTTTTTTTTTAAAGATTTTATTTATTTATTTGAGAGAGAGAGAATGAGAGAGAGCACATGAGAGGGGGGAGAGTCAGAGGGAGAAGCAGACTCCCTGCCAAGCAGGGAGCCCGATGCGGGACTCAATCCAGGGACTCCAGGATCATGACCTGAGCTGAAGGCAGTCGCTTAACCAACTGAGCCACCCAGGCGCCCCACACTCTTGCTTTTAAAATCCCCTCACACCTGGCTTTTCCTCAGCATGGCCAAGGCAGCTGGTCCCTTGGGCTCCCCACAGTGAATGCCTTTCCCAAATAAGTGGCCTTTTACACATGGTCTGCTACTGCCTAAGAAACTGGGATTTGACTTGGAAGGTGCTAAGAATAACAGTAATGTTAATCTTTCTCATTTGCACTGCACTTTACAGTTTACAAAGTGTGTTTGGTGTCCATTATCTCATCTAATTCTCACACCACTCTAGTGATCTCCATTTCATAAGTGCTCAAGCCTAAGAAGGGTGCCTTGGCTTGTTCAGGGTCCCCTAGCATGGCCTAGAACCCAACCCTGCAGCTCACGGCTCCTTCCACAACACACTTCAGATTCCTGTGGCAGGGAGGGGGACAATGTAGAAAGTAGTGGGCTGGCTTTTACCCCAGTGGAGCACAGGAGCAAGGGAAAGAGAAGGCCCATAGGAACTGCCTTCCAGCCAGGGTATCAAGGTTCTGGAAAGCAACCCTAAGATTCAATTTGCCTAATCCCTCTGTTCATAGGAACTCCATCCCCAAACCCAGCAGGGGAATTCAGCCTTCTATCCACAAGGATGTTTAGGCCCATGAGGTTTTTCACTTGGCCCTTGGTCTTCCTGATGCCCAGCCATACTTACTAGTCTCACTCATCCCTTCCCCTAAATCATTGCCATTTCTACTAACTCCTGTCTGACAAGGCCCAGATTGAATGCCTTCTCCTCAAGGCAGCTTTTCTGAACCTAGGGGGTGTCTTTCTGCTTTTCAGATTTATCCTGGGATATGATAACAAGGTATGAAGAATGATACTCCACCATGCATCTTAAGATGGGGGCTCCTCTTTAAGACTTGTATTATGATGTGTCCTATATATAGGATCCTCTCCCTATTAGGCTAGGCACTCCCCCAAAAGCACTAGCTGGGGTTCCCCCTTCTTGGCCTACCTTGTAGAACTGAGTTTAATGTCCATCACTTACCAAATGTTCAGGAGAGGTTTGTTTCATAAATTCCACAGAGGGGAATATAATTTCATAAACAACTCCACTACTGCTATCCCATCTCTCCCATGTCTAGCACCATAAATGACAACACTGTCAATATTTTCAGGGTTGAAATGAAAACATCTCTGTTTTGAAAAGTGGGGAATTCAGATAGATGATAGGGCCCCTATTCCCATCTGATCCCGAGGAGAGGACTCTGAGTGGTTATGTGTGTGTGCATGATTGTGTATTTCAGGGTGGTGGTGGCACTGTTTACTGTAGGGATAACTCTTGTGGGGGAGGGGGAGCTGAGTTGGAAAAATACCATGTAAAAATATGTCATCCAGAAAAAAAAGAAAAACCTAGCCTGAGCAAATGACATTACATATCTCTGCAGAGAAGGGATCAGATGATATCTTTTCTCTTTTATTTTCTGGATAACCAGCCATTATCTTGCTCCAAGTTTAATATTCAGTTATGCAGAGTGCTCCTGATGGAAGCCTGGTCACACTGATGATTCAAGTGTCAAGCCAAGCAAGGCACAAGGCACAAAATTAATGTTTGCAGAGCAGGATCAGGGGCTCCAGGAAGGTTCCTCCAATTAGGTCAGGGGCTAGTTAGCTGCCAGTCTCTCTCCACCCCCAGTACTGGTCCATAATCTTCCACTGCGAGTGAATATGTGTCTTATTACTATTGTAACCAATTATAGGGTTGATGTGCTGGCAAACTACTCCAGGGACACCAGCAGGGTTTGTCTGTCTCTTTCTGGCTCCCAGCAGTTGTTTTTCCTCCTTTCTGTACCCTAGCTCCCTGTCTGCTGGTGGCTACCCTACAGAGAGGGGCCACAGTGGTGAGGAACTTTCCAGGGATAGGTCATCAGGTTTTAGCAGGCTGGTCACTGATCCATCTGTCAACCAACTGGAGTCACTAGAATGAATATATCAGACTTGGGGTGGAGGACATGTGTTGGGGTGGGTGATGGATAGTCATTTTTATTCCATCTCTGTAGCATTTGGATGTTTGGAGGATTGGAAGCCTAAACCAGAAGGGTGTGCTTTGTACCAGGTTTATAATTTAATAGCTGTTGAGAGCCTAACTTCTAGGCCAGGAACATGAATCATGTGGAGTTATGCCTTCAGGGAGCTCTCTTTCTAGATAGGGAGCTAGATGGGGGCCAAAATAATGAGAAGAAATAGTTTGCCTCACAGTTCTAAAGTGGAACATGGGGGTTCCAGTTGCCAAGAGCCACATTAAAAAATTTTCCCAGCAAAACAGTCAAGAGTCTGACCTAGACCTACCCCTCACATAACCACTAGAGGGGGAAGTATTGCTAGGCCTCTTGGACCAAGGATACTGAAGTCTAGAGAGTGCCTTGCCCCAAGGCCACCATGTGCTTTTAGCAGATCCTGGATTGCAGCTTTGCAATGTGGATCTGTGAGGCTCCTATTCTGGGCTTCTGAAGGTCTGAGCATGTGCAGATAGGCAATCTAGGGAGCCTGTGGGGAAGAGATGAAACTTCGGATCTACTTTTCTTTCTAGCCCCAGGAAAAATGTCAGTGAGAACCCAGACTAATTTGAAATTGAGGCTTGGATCTTGCAGAGCCCAGTGAGGACTCAGTGGGCTGTTTTGCCAGATGATTTTCAGAAATTCTGTGTCATCGGAGCTGACCTCCCTGCTGCCTTTCTTGCCTCCCCCTACCTTAACCACTTTGATAATTCCTCCTGTAGTCAGTAGCACAACTGGGCATTTCCCACATCTGCAGTTCCCCCTGCCCAGTGTTCTGACCTAGGGTGTGCTACTGAAGGGAGTGAACCCAATGAGGGGCTGGGGTGATGGCTGTCTATTGTTCAATGTAGGGTTTTGTTGCCTTGGGGCCCAGAGGAGACTGGCCCAGCAAGCCAACCATATGGAATGCATTAAGGTTTTCCCTACATTTTCTTTTACTTTCTTTCTGGTTCCACTCAAGCCTGAAATAACAGACACCTGTGA
Organism: Mirounga leonina; assembly: GCF_011800145.1. Taxonomy (NCBI): domain Eukaryota; kingdom Metazoa; phylum Chordata; class Mammalia; order Carnivora; family Phocidae; genus Mirounga; species Mirounga leonina. The sequence goes on from NW_023270062.1 coordinate 362,412, forward strand.
AAACAAACCCAGCCTGGCTTCTTGCTTATCAGTATGCTCTATCTTTGTTTCTCTCATCTCCTCTAGACCCAACTGGGATGCTTCCTGACTGATGATGTTATAACAGTGCTTGGAAGCCAGAAGGCTGCTTTTTCAGCTGAACATACCTGAGTTGTCCCCATCACTATGGAGAGTGGAAAGGATGAAGCTTCTCAGGCCAAGGGAGCAGTAGCCTCTATGGACACCCAGGACCAAGGGGCAGAGAAAGGAGCCAAGAACAAGGCAGCTGAGATAACAGAAGGGCCAGTGTCAGAGCCACCCTCATCTGGCCCAGGTAGGCTGAGGAAAACTGCCATGAAACTTTTTGGTGGCAAGAAGGGCATCTGTACCCTGCCTAGTTTCTTTGGAGGGGGCCGAAGCAAAAGTTCTGGGAAAAGCATCTCCAAGAAGGGTCTTAGCAAGAGCAAGACCCACGATGGCCTGACTGAAGCAGCCTGTGGCCCTGAAGACATTGTCAGTGAAGGAACCAGCTTTGCCTTACTCTTGCCTGAATCACCCTGCCAACTTCCCAGTTCCCAGAGTGCCCATGGGGTTTTGGAGACCGGCTCCAGATGCAAGACATCTGCGTCTGGAGCCACAGAGAAAGCTGGGGCTGAGAAGGCTCCCTCTGTGCCCAAGCCAAAGAAAGGCCTGAAAGGTTTTTTCAGCAGTATCCGCCGTCACCGGAAAAGCAAGGTCTCTGGGGTTGAACAAAGTGAGCTAGGGCCCAAGGGGCCTGAAGGGACCAGAGCCAGGCCTCATGAATATGTGAGCTCAGCCATTCTGCCCCATACTGAGGATATCCTCCAAGCCCCCAGAAAAGAAAATGCCAAACCCCAAGATGCTCCTAGGCCAAAAGTTTCTTTAGTACCAGAGCCTTCTCCAGTAGTCACTGAGAAGACAGCCTGTAAAGATCCAGAAAAACCCAAGGAGGCCTATGCCTCAGCAATTCTGCAGCCCAAGCCTGCCTCTGAAGCCAGTGGCCCAGAGGACCCCCACAGTCCAGAAACAGGGGAGAAGGTGGTGGCAGAAGAGGTAAATCCACCAAATGGCCCTGTTGGGGACCAGCTAAGCCTCTTGTTTGGGGATGTCACATCCCTGAAAAGTTTTGACTCACTGACAGGTTGTGGTGACATTATAGCAGAGCAGGACATGGACAGTATGACAGACAGCATGGCCTCTGGAGGCCAGAGGGCCAATCGAGATGGGACCAAGCGAAGTTCCTGCCTGGTGACCTACCAAGGAGGTGGGGAGGAGATGGCTTTGCCAGATGATGATGATGAGGAAGAGGAGGAGGAGGAGGTGGAATTAGAGGAGGAAGAAGAGGATGTCAAGGAGGAAGAAGAATATGACTTAGAATATCTGTGGGCAAGTGCCCAGATGTACCCAAGGTCCAATCTGAATTTGGGCTACCATCCCATCACATCTCCAGGCCACCATGGCTACATGCTTCTTGACTCAGTTCGATCTTATCCTGGCTTAGCCCCTGGGGACCTTTTGACTCCTCAGAGTGACCAGCAAGAGTCTGCCCCCAATAGTGATGAGGGTTATTATGATTCTACAACACCTGGATTTGAGGATGATTCAGGTGAAGCCTTGGGGCTTGTCCGCAGGGAGTGCCTGCCCCGAGACAGCTACAGTGGAGATGCCCTGTATGAGTTCTATGAGCCAGATGATAGTCTTGAGACCTCCCCACCTGTAGATGACTGTCTTTATGACCTCCATGGTCACAACTCTGAGATATTTGATCCCTTCTTGAACTTTGACCCCTTTTCTTCCTCTCGGCCACCTGGGGCAATGGAGACAGAGGAAGAACGGCTAGTGACCATCCAGAAACAGTTGTTGTATTGGGAACTTCGGCGAGAGCAGCTTGAGGCCCGAGAGGCGCAGGAGGCACGTGCCCGAGAAACTCACACCAGGGAGGCCTATACCCAAGAAACTCATGCCAGGGAGACCCATGCCCGAGAAGTTCATGTCAGAGAGGCCCAAGTCCGAGAGGCCTATGCCAGGGAAGCCCAGGCCCGAGAGGACCATGCTCAAGAGGCTCAAGTCCGAGAGGTTCAGACCTGGCAAGAGAAGCCCATCATGGAATATCAGATGAGGCCCTTAGGCCCATCAGTGATGGGCCTGGTAGCAGGGGTATCAGGGGCCTCTCAGACTTCCCACCGGGGAACCACCTCAGCTTTCCCTGCCACTGCAAGCAGTGAGCCAGACTGGAGGGACTTCCGTCCTCTGGAGAAGCGTTTTGAGGGAATCTGCTCCAAGAAGGATCAAAGTACCTGTCTGATGCAGCTCTTCCAAAGTGATGCTATGTTTGAGCCAGACATGCAAGAAGCAAACTTTGGAGGATCTCCCAGGAGGGCCTACCCTACTTATTCACCACCTGAGGAGCCAGAGGAAGAGGAGGTTGAGAAGGAAGGGAATGCCACTGTGAGTTTCTCACAGGCCCTTGTGGAGTTCACCAGCAGTGGGAACCTCTTCTCCAGCATGTCCTGCAGCTCTGACTCTGACTCATCCTTCACTCAAAACCTCCCTGAACTGCCCCCTATGGTGACTTTTGATATCGCTGATGTGGAACGGGATGGGGAAGGCAAGTGTGAAGAGAATCCTGAGTTCCACAATGATGAAGACCTTGCAGCCTCCTTGGAAGCTTTTGAGCTGGGCTACTACCAGAAACACACATTCAACAACTACCACAGTCGATTCTACCAAGGTCTGCCCTGGGGTGTGAGCAGTCTCCCTCGCTACTTGGGACTGCCTGGCATGCACCCTCGGCCTCCACCTGCTGCTATGGCCCTCAACAGGAGGAGTCGCTCCCTGGACACTGCGGAAACCTTGGAACTGGAGCTCTCCAATTCCCACCTTGCCCAGGAATACACAGTGTCTGATGAGCTTCAGGCTCAGCAGGAAGATTCAAATGAAGAAGAGGAGGAGGAAGAATGGGGCCGAGACAGTCCTTTGTCCCTTTATACTGAACCACCAGGGGCCTATGACTGGCCTGCCTGGGCTCCCTGTCCTCTTTCAGTGGGGCCAGGCCCTGCCTGGATAAGTCCCAGCCAGTTGGATTGGTCTTCTGGCCAGTCTCCATATGGGCAGACAGCCTGTTGCATACCTCCTGTGGCCATGTCAATGTTGCTGTCAGTACCAGGTCCAGAGCCAAGGGTACCTGGGATATCCAGGCCTCAGTTATCTCGGCCTTCACACCTACCCCTGCCCATGGTCCCTTGTTATAACTTGCAGCCACAGGCTTCTCAGAGTGTGAGGGCCAGGCCTCAAGATATGCTGCTGCCTGTTGATGAGCCCAGTTGCTCCTCCAGTTCTGGAGGCTTCAGCCCCAGTCCTCTGTCCCAGGCCAAGCCTGTGGGCATCACTCATGGCATCCCTCAGCTGCCCAGGGTCCAGCCTGATCCCCAGCAGCCTCAACCCATTCACTACAGGGCTTCCAGCCTTGACCTGTCAAAGGAGATGGCTGAGCAAGGTGCCTCTCTCCCCCTCCCCACCAGCTACTCCTCCACTGCTGTGAATGGAAAGCTAGCTGAGTAGTCATCTATGCTGGAGTAGGGGCATGGGGCCTGAGCATGTGAATGGGGATCAGGGGTTGGGCAGAGGGGTGGGGGGATGGGGGTTGCTATTTAACTTGAAAATCCTTTTGGCCAAGGAAAGATCCTATGAGTTTTTGCCTTTGTTTTCCCACTTCCCTCTTCTGCTAATCTGTGGTCACATTCGGCTTGAGTACATCTGCCCCAGGAGGCTGCTGCTGCTCTGTTGCTCCAGCTTTTACTTTTGGGTTTTCTTGTTACCCACACAGGGTTTGGGATGCTGTACTTTTGTGCCTATTCCAGTTCCCCAGTTAGTGATTATATATATAGCATGCCTCCTTGACACAGGCTGAACCCTTAGTACCCCTGCCACACCCCTACACACAGTGAATAATGAACCACTGATGAACAGCCAGGTCTGCACTGCTTCCCACTTGAGGACAGGGGGCTTGTTTGCTGTTAACAATGTGAAATAATGGTACAGATCCTCCCCATCCCCACTCCCTTCAGTCTTGGCATAGCTGTCACCATTACATCAGATGATTATAATCCATTCACCCCAGCTAACTGTCCTTAGGATCAAGTAGCTTGTGTCTCACTGCCTATTGCTGTGGACTTTGGCATTGTAACCAGATGGGGGCCCTTTAACCTGGTCTGCCATAGCTTGGGTTAAAGACAAAAATGCTGTCCCCTTAATGGCATGATCAAATTCATTCTGTTGCAAACAGAAGACAAAATAGAGTTCTATTGTAGATACTGCCATAAGGCTTGAGTTGTGGAATGATAGAGTTTTTTCCTTCTTCCTCTCTTAAGCTTGTGACGTCTGAGTTACAGACACTTTTGAATTTTTCTTTTACTCCAAAGGAAACTTTCACAATCTCATCACAAGGAACATATTCTTTTAATTGAGATACAGGAAGAGAAGCAGCCTAAATTAGGCTTGGCTATAGGGGATCAGGGTTTTTGCGGGTTGCAGGGGAAGGATAGGAGAGAGTTCCATTTGTCCCTGATGGCAGGAGAGAATTTTAGACATTGCATAGCTCAAAGTAACCCAGCTTCTTAGAAGAGAAAATTGTTTCTTCCCCCAAAGCAAAAAGTTCCTAATCCTTGCCCACCCCTCCATTTGGATGCTGTAAAGAGCCTCCAGAGACACCAGGCTAGCACTCCCAAGAGACAGGATACCAAAGGCATCTAGGCTGCTGTTCTGGTTCTCTAAAGAGCTTTCATCTTCTCATTAGCCAAGTCCTTAGCATCCTCAAAGGACCAGCCTTCTTGAGAGGACAGTCTGTGACCTGCCCTCACTCTGCCAAGCTGCAGGATTCTGATTGCATGGCAGTTGCAGCCCTTTATGGAGTGAATGGTACACTCACTTCTCCAACCACAGTTTTCATGTTAAACTAGCTTGGAAATACTGGTGAAGAACAGTTGCTGTCAGGAAGACATTGCAACAGGCTAATCTAACCTGGCTCAACCTCTCATGAATCACCAATAAGAGAGGGTTCCTTTTAATTTCTTTATTGGAAATAGAATATGGAACATTTTTTGCCTGGGTGTGTTGACCCAAATTATAAACTTTGCCTTCCTGCCCCTGTCCCTTACCCCACTTATCTCCATGCCTGTCAAGAGAAGAGGTCAACAGGGCTCTTGGGAACAGAGGCTGTTGGCTCTCTGAGTCAAGGGGGCAAACTTTATGGCAAACTTCCTCTTGGCCAGAGTATGTATCTGTGCTGGTTTTTATCACCATTTCTCAGATTGGGGTTGGCAGTGATCCTTCCCACAAAGAGCAAACCTGTCTGATAAAAGCTTCACCCCTGGAAGTACCACATGAGTTTGTGTGACACTAACACCACTGTTCAAGGGACCCAGACCAACTCTCCAGGCTAATTCTGTCTGCATTGTGAAGAAATACATAAGTCATGGAGTTGGAGAAAGAAAGAGCATGAGGAAGGCCCTCCTCACCCCAAGCACAGCATTCCAGGAGAGAAGTGCCCAAATTCCGACCATCTGGCCTCTTACCAAAGCTGCCCTGGGAGGGTGGGACTGAAATAGGCCTGGCTGTTTGGCAGGAAGTAAACACCAAATGCCTTTACAACAGGGGAAACCCCACTACTTGCCTCCTCTCTCTCTGCTTGTCCTTCAGGGCAGTTCAAGCTCCTATCTGTATATGGACTGTGCCAGCCACAGCAGGTAGTAGAGCCATCACCAGCCTCCAGAGCCTGCTGGGCCTCCAGCCTATCTGAGAAGAGAAAAACTAGATGGTCAGCCTTTGGCCAAGGGCAGAGGGCTGCTCTCAGTGAAAAGAAGGCAATAAGAGAGGTGCTGCCCCTGAGGGGAAGTCATCAATCATCCTAATACACTTTGCTGGGCTTTGGAAGGTCAAATACAGAGTAAGGCCTAGAACTGAGCAACATCTCATGGTTTGGGCAACATTGCTGCCTGCAAGTTCTTTCAATGTCCTTGCCAGCCCAAGGACAGGATCCTCACCACCAGAAGTGGGACAGTCAGGGTGAATGGCTACAGAAGCCGGGCTCCTTTGAGTCTCACTCTATATCCAAGCAGTTGATGGCCGAATCCCACCAGCAGCCTGGAAGAGGAAGGAAGATCTAGCTGGGGACATGTGTTGATGGCAGCACAGGCTGACACTGGAGAGCCAACTAATCTCCAGGCCTCTCCCCAAAGATAGCCAGTGCTTGCTTGGCTGGCACCAGATATGCCCCGGACTACTAAAGGTATTGATGTCAAGCCCACATATCTTAGGCTGTGACCAGATGAGCACCATGTCTGCATTGCAGGGTGTTGGAATAATGCTTGTGGATGTGATTTCAAGGGAAGATATGACTTGAAAGGGGGTGTCTGCTGTCATCTTGCTACCCAGCAGGCTTATTCAGTGCCAGACAGCTCTGATCCTGAGAATTCTCAGATGAGACCGGTCTGTGGGGAACCAGTGACTGTGGATAGAGAAGGCCAACTAGCGGGCTTCTTTCAGGGCTACCAGTTTCTCAGTGCTTTAGCACCTTCAAGGAAGCCCTGCCTTGGGGCACTCAGCTTGGGCACCTGTTCATAAGCCTCCTGGGCCAAAGGCTTTGGTCAACACTATTCTCTCTTCCACCTCAATGCTGTACCAAGCAGGGAATTAGCTTCCTACACCCAGGGTGTATTCCTCTCATCCTGTTGCCAGCAACTTTCCCACCCTTGCCAGTGCCACCGCCCCACCCACCCTCGGCCCCTGGGCCCAGTTGCTAGAGGGAGGCATGGGGGATTTAGCAGGGAGACTTCAAGTTTACCCATGTGTATGTTACATCCAAGTTGTTTTTAATATATATATATATATATATATATCAAAAGTCAATTATCTATTTTTGTATTGTTTGCATTTTATATTCATGGAAAACAATGTTTATCAATTGTTCTTTTCTGATATATTTTATTTTTAAGTGGTGCTGTTTATAGTTTTAAACAAAACAAAGATGACACAAAAATTGCTGCTGCTTGTGCAGAGGGCTGGCATCTCAACCACCTAGGGTCCTCACTCTTTCCCCTCTCCTCACCCCAATGTATCTTACTGTCCATCCCCTCCCTCCATGATAGGGACAGCAAAAGATGCCCAGGTACTATGACAAATGCCAGGTGACTCAGGCATGGAGAACCTGGTAGATAGCATGTTGTTTATGGCTTTATTTTTTCTTTTGGACCCTGCCCCTTCCCCATGTGTAGACCTTCTGGAAGTACCCATCTCTCCTCTCTCCCTCCCCCCCTCCTTTTCATGTTTTGTGCTTTCATTTTGAAATGAGTCCCCATGTTGTGCTATTTGTCATTCTGAGTTTCTCCAAAGGAGCATTTTGGGGACATTCTCCACCCAGTGGGGAGGACATGGAGTTTCTATCATGCCCCTTTTCCCTAAGAAGCTGAAGAGACAGATAGTGATGCTTCAGCCACCATGAATTGGCCATCTCATTGGGGAAACCCTTGCATGGGACTTTCCAAGAACTCAGTTGACATTTGCCCAGAAGAGATGTTGGAGAACTCCTTGACCCCTCTTGCTGCTTTGGGGGTATCTCTCCCCCTACCGCCCTTTCCCCTGCCTTGTCCTGCTCCCGTTCACATACGAATGGTATTATGGGGGAACAGTGACTATCAGGGTAATGTCTTGCTGGTCTGATTCCCACTTTTCTATCCTGCAGTCACTCCTAAGAAGAAAATCCACATGGCATGTATATGTGTGAGGGTTGGGCCTACTGAGAGGCGGGGCTTTAATTATTATTCTTGTTACTATTGGTGCTTGTTTTCCCTGCTGTATATGGGGGCGGGGTGGAGAAGAAACGAAGAATGTATATTTAGCTCATTAAATAAAATGGCTGGAGGACAGAGGGAAGAAATCGGTAACTGCAGTACATACCCACCCCAGGTGTAAGAGTTTTCTCTCTCCCAGTGTAAAATGGGGAGCGTGGTCCCTGGATGTGCCCTAGCTTCCCCTTCCTTATCCCTGAGACATCACATAATTGTCCAATCCTAGCTCTCACCGGATATCTTGATGCATTGCCTATTTGTTACAACATATATTTCTTTTGCTGAATGCTAATAAACTGGGTTCAAGAAGGACCCCTCCCCCCGTCACAAAAGTGTACTCTTGTGGTTTGTTCCACAGCAGCATGCCTGTGACCCATGGTTGTTGGGTTTGCCCTTGAAGGAAAATGGAGAAAGCAAGGAGGTTGGCAGGGGCTGGGGATCACCCGCTGGGGAAACAGAAGCCAGAGCTGAAAGTAAAGTAGAGGAAACTTCAGTTCTTCATCCAAGTCATGCCCTGCATCTGTCTGATGCAGTGTTGGTAAACTCTCCATCACACTTTTCACATTTTGAGAACTGCCAGGGGCTGGTTAGCACTTCTAAACTTAGCCTCAGTTCATTCAAGTGTGCTGACATCCCCACCAGCCAGGAGGCAGAGGTGTGGACCTCCTACTGATGGCTCCATCTAAAGGATAGTACTGATAGTGGGACTCTCCAGCCAAGCTGCAGGAATGGCATTCTTCACCCAGGTTTATGGGCAGAGATGCTTCCTGGGCAGCTTACTGCTCCACCTATTCAGCTGTGGGGTTGAGTGGGAAACATGTGTTTTACCCTTGGCTCCTGATAAGCAAGGGCTTCTAACACCTGCTAGTGGGCTCCCTTGAGTTCTTCCCAATTGCCATGCCCAAGCCAGAAGGCCTGAAATAGTAGCTGCTTGAAACTGCTATAGACTGTAGACAGTACTGCCACAGACACATAGGTAAACTCCCTGGGGTTCCTTCCCAGATTAGCAAAGAAGTTTGGTGGCCCCCAACACCGCATGAATCAAGCAAAGCCAAAATAAAAGCAATTTAATGAGAGAGAAAAGAGAGAAGCTCCTGGGAGGGGAGTTAATAATTCATAGATGTTGAATTGTCTGCCAGGGACTGCTCATGGAAGGAAGAGGGTCATGGTTACTCAGAGAGCTTTTGGAGCAAGACCTTCTAGGAAGGTCTTATTACATCCATTGGGAATTCAAGGGGTTGTATAGTATGGGAGGCCTAGATTTCTACCCTAATTTTCATCCCTCATTAATCAGTTGGGCTTGGGAAAATCCCTTCTTCTGAGTTTCAGTTTCTGCATCAATAATATATGGGTGGCATGGGCATAGATTTGACTAGACTAGTTTCCATATGCAAGTCAGAAGACTGGGCTACCACAGAGTAACCCTTGGAACTTTTTCAGCTGCCTAAATCCAGCACTCCCCACCCCTTTCTGACTCAGTTGGCCTGGGGTGGAGTTCTTTTCTGTGGTGTGGATCCCACATGACTGGTGCATTGTACCTGCTGGATAAGATGAGTGGTAAGAGCTCTTCCTATTCTGCTGTGACTGATGGCTGCCTTCACTGTGACCCTCTGGGGAGTCCTTTGCAATACTGGAAGGGGATGTTAGTAGAGGGAACCTCCTAAGACTTTCCTTAGATCACCAAGGAAACCACTTTGGTTAGCTCCAGTCCTGTTCTCTGGTCTGCTTAAGGACTGGGGTTGTGCCTGGTGAACAGGCTGCCTTTGTTCCCAGTGTCTGTTTAGAGCAGAAGTAAACACGACAGATAAGATACCTTTGTACAGATCTTTTGGAGGATGCTGTGGGTAAGCTGCTAGCTCCCCACTGCCCCCACCCTCACTGGGCTCTGGGCCTTACCAACCATGTTCTTTCTCTGGATAATTCCTACACTTTAGCTGGGCTGCATGGCTTCTGGGATCCCTACCTGGCCAATAAAAGCAAGTGACGTGAGGGTAGCACTCTCTAGTCTGCAACCTCCTTCCATCTCCACTATCTTTTAAAAGGCCTCTGAAGCAGGTGGGTAGAGCAGATGATCTTATCCCCACTTTACAGAGGTGGGAAAGGAGCCATGGAAAAGTGAAACGACTTGCTCATGGTAATACAGAACATTGACTGTAAGTCAAAGTGAGAAAGAGAGTGGGCAGGTAGGGGTGGAAGATGTGGTGGAAGAGAAAGAGTACTGCTAATAATTCCTCAAGCCCTGAATGAAAAATATCATTGATATGTGCAGGCACTAGACACTTTAACCACATTATCTTGTGTAATCCTTACCTTAACTCTACGAGGTTAACGTTGTTATGTACATTTTAAGATGAGAAAACCGAGCCTCAGAAAGGTTAAGACCCTTGCCAAAGTTCACACAGACAGATAAGTGGACTCCAAATCTCCTGCATTTTTCTATCATACTAGTAGTGAAGCTTCTGGTTAGTTGCACATTAGGGATGCTAACAGTAAATCCCAGCAATGACCCCAGCAGCAGGCCCAAAATGAGAGCATCCTAAAACTAAAAAGGAACTGTGGCCGCCTCCTTATTCCACTGGGCCCAGCCCACTCTCCCAGCCCCAAGCCCAGATCAGAGGCCCTTGTCAGCCCAGGGAAGGACTTCCTTCCCCCACTTCCACCCCCAGCCTTGGATCTCTGGGAATTGTTCCCAGCCAGGTAGGCCCACTTAATCCTGCTAATAAGTGGCCTGGGAAACATGATGAATAGCAGAGTGAGTCAATAAACATGAGCACTTATATGCCTGGAGAACAGGCCTCCCACCACTCAGACCATCAACTGGAGCACCGCCTCATGAAGAGGTACTTAATTGTAAATCACTTAATAGCCACAGTGGGAAACAGTCTCATTCTCTGGGAGAATAACTGCTGTCTGATGGGCTCTTGAAGGCTGCTTTCCTCGGCTCCTTCAGTTTCTTTCCTGCTTTTCCACTTTCTCTGGATGCCTGAGCATATTTTCCACATTGTTCTCCCAGGACATAGAGCATCTGATGAGGTTTTCCCAGAGCTCCTGTGCTTAACAGGAAGTGGATGCTCTGCCTGGCCACAAATGCTATGATTAAAATTAATGTTATGTTCTTCAAGAAAACAAAAATGGAATGGGCATCTATCTCTGTCCACAAATTCAGATGTGGGTATGTAATAAATAGTCCTTTTTTGTTTTGTTTTGTAACTAAATTCTGACTTCAAGCCCCCCATCCTAACACAGAAGCAAAAATTCCATGTCAGTCATGACTGGGGGCCCCCTTCAAGGGGGGCACTGGAATTCAGGGGACACTATGGTACACAGAAATTAGGGCAAGGGCAACTAATCTCTAACCTATTCCAGTCACCACTAACACCCTCATTTTCCATGCCAGCAGTGGGAGAGGGAAAGCTGAGAGCCTAGGGACTTAAATTCTACCTCCCTCTAGGTATCTTAGAGCCGTCTCCTCCCCATCCTTAAGGATCTGCCCTCAAGCAGTGCTTCAGTTCCTACTGCCCCAGACTCAGGAACTCTTCCTTTCTAGGTGGGGCTGGGAGAGATAAGGATCTCTCTTATTTTTTTTCTCTTTGGGCTTTCCAGTGCCTCTTCCTTTTCCTTTATGACAGTATGTAATAAATGGGATTTTCAGGCTTTTATAAGAGAATGATAGATTTGGTCACTTCAGGCTGCTTCTGCTTTCTGCACTGTGAAATCCCTCTTGCAAGAGGTCTGTCAAGGGCTTGGTTACCTCCAAGAAGCAGGGGAATGGGGAAGGACCTAGAAGGACAACAAACACAAACAAATGTGAATATTTCTAGAAATCACCCTGCCACAAAAATACAGCCTTATTGAAAAAAAAAATCACTGTCCTAAAATGCAGGACACCATGATATTAGTCCCTGCTCTGCCTGCAACTGATGGAAATTTGGGTGATTTCTCAGAGCCTCAGTTTATTCATCTGTAAATGAGGAGGCTGGAGAACAGAATCTCAAGCTGCAGTCCTTTTCTTAACCTTCCGCTTTTGATGCTTAAATTCTTCCTACACCATCTGTCCTTTTCCTACTCACCTCCACGGGCATAGATTCCTGGTAGTTTTAATGCCCAAGATGTGCCTTCTTTTTTGAATTAATTTTTCTTTATTTGATTATAGTTGACCCACAATGTTAGTTTCAGGTATAAACATAGCAATTCAACATCTTTATATGTTATGCTATGCTCGCCACAAGTGTAACTACCATTTGTTGCCATACAACACTATCACAATATCATTGACTATATTCCCTATGCTATAACTTTTATTCCCATGCCTCATTTATTCCAAACTGGAAGCCTTATCTCCCACTCCTCTTCACCCATTTTACCCATTCTCCTACCCATTTTCCCTCTTGCAGCCATCAGTTTGTTCTGTATATTTACTGGTCTGATTCTGTTTTTTGTTTTTTAACTAATTTGTTTTTGTTTTTTTTAGATTCCACATATAAGTAAAATTGTATGGTATTTGTCTTAGTCTGACTTATTTCACTTAACATAATACCCTCTAGGTCCATCCACGTTGTCACAAATGGCAAGAACTCATCCTTTTTTTGTGGTTGCATAATATCCCATTGTATATATATACAATGCATCTTTATCCATTTATCTATCAGTGACATATAAGTTACTTCCTTATCTTGGCTATTGTAAATAATACTGCAATAAACATGGAGGTGCATAAAACTTCTCAAATTAGAGTTTTAATTTTCTTTTGCTAAATATCTAGTACTACAATTACTGGATCATATGATTTCTCTTTTTTTAATTTTTGAGGAACCTCTATACTGTTTCCACAGTGGCTGTACCAATTTATATTCCCACCAACAGTGCACAAGAGCTCCTTTTTCTCTATATCCTCTCCAACACTTGTTATTTCTTGTGTTGTTGATTTAAGCCATTATGACAGGTGTGAGGTGATATCTCATTGTGGTTTTGTTTGCAATTCCCTGATGATGAGTGATGTCGAACATCTTTTCATGTGTCTGTTAGCCATCTGTATGTCTTCTTTGGGGAAAAAAAAAGTCTATTCATTCTTCTGCCCATTTTTTAATTGGATTGCTTGTTTTCTGGTGTTGAGTTGTGAAAGTTCTTTATATTTTGGGGATATTAACCCCTTATTGGATATATCATTTGTAAATATCCTCTCCCATTCAGTATACTGATTGCCTTTTGTTTTGTTGATGGTTTCTTTCTCTGTGCAAAAGTTTTTTTCTTTATTATTTTGACACAGTCCCAATAGTTTAGTTTTGCTTTTGTTTCCCTTGCCTTAAGAGATATATCTAGAGAAAGGTTGCTATGGCCAGTGTTAGAAATTACTGCCTATGCTCTCTTCTAGGATTTTTGTGGTTTCAGGTCTCACATTTAGGTATTTAATCCATTTTGAGTTTATTTTTATGTATGGTGTTAAAAAGTGGTCCAGTTTCATTCTTTTTTATGTAATCATCCACTAAGATGTTCTTTAAGCTGCTATTGACCTATCTTAGTTCCTTGAAACCACATGGATCATTTCTGCTCTCTACTCTCTGTCCTATAACAACCCTTCCAGATCTGAAGGCAAAGATGGTGTTCTTTGGTTCAGCAAACACTGAGTATCTACTATATTCCAGGTTCTGTTCTAGGTGCTGAGTGTGCATCAGTGAGCAAGAAAGTGAGGCATAGCCATTTTGCAGGAGGGTGGGCAGACAAAAAACCAAATAAATAAACAAAACATATAGTATGTCAGATGGTGATAGGTACACTAGAGAGAAATAGAGGGGGAGAGACAGGAGGTTGCAATTTAAAATAAAGTGGTCAAGAGAGGACTCACTGAACGGGTCACATTTGAGAGAGGAGATAATAAAGTCCTGAGGCAAGAGCAGATAACGTATACCAGGAGCAGCCAGGAGTCCAGTGTGGATAAAATGGAATTAGTCAGGAGAATATCATGGGAGATGAGGTCACAGAGGTAATGTTGGGGTTGGGGAGATGGGAAAGGGCCTTGTAGACTATCATAAAGACTTTGGCTCTTATCCTGAGTTAGATGGGAGTGGAGAATGACATGACCTGTCTTATGTCACCCGAAGTCCACTCATTCCAGGCTAAACAGTTCCAGGTCCTTCCAACTTTCCTCTGTGTTCTGGGTCTCAGCCCCCTCCCCAGCCTTCTCACTCCCTCCTGGTCACACTCCAGTGTTTGTGGCCCTCTTCAAGTGTGGGTCCCAGAACAAGACACAATCACTCAAGGGTGGCCTAACCTGGGCAGAGGGGTGTGGAGCCATTGCCTTCCTTGATGTCCTCTAATATTCTCTTAACACTGACAATATTTTAGGAATAAAATCTTTAACAGAGATTAAAAAGTTATCACCATAGATCAGGTAATTCCATTCATTTTAACTTGCCAAGTATGAACACTTTGGACAAATTAACAGGCCCTTTGTCATTACTCTTGGAAATCTGTTAGAGGCTGAGTGGTATTATGAGTTTTGAAGTCAAACAGATCTGGGTCCTATTCTTAGCTCCAGACCTACCAGCTATGTGACCTTGGATAAGTGAGATGTTCTAAGCTTCAGTATCTTCATCTGTAAAATGGGAAAAAGTAATTTGTACCTTGTGGGAATTAGCAATGATATGTATAAAGCCTCTCTGTCCAGTGTCTGGCCCATGCAGATGATGGACAATCTTAGCTGTCATTGTGCCTTGATAGTATCCCTGGCACATAGGCAGCCTCACTTTGGATTCTTAGTAGGTGTGGACCCTGTAGTGGGAGAAAATCCAGTCAACCTGGTATCCCTGTGTAGAGGACCTCAGCAACTGGGGAAGCCCCGTCATGATTTTCTCACTGAGCTATGTGATTGCCTGTTAGTGGCTGCACACAAGAATTCCAGGAGAGCCAAAGCTGTCAGCATCCAGGCTTGCGGTCCAATGTTTCACCCCAGGAAGAAGTGGGAATGGAGACTTCAAAGAGAATGGGTGGCAAGTGTTTCTTTTATCAGAAATTGGAAACATCTGGAAACAGGATACCTGTATCAGTCTGTACCTGGACAAGCAGGTTAAGGTCTGAGATGCATAATCAGGAGTAAAACCATCATCTAAGTAAGGAGCCTAAAGTGCTATGAGAAGCCCAGGTGCAAAGTGACGAGGAAAGTGAGGAACAGTGGGATCAAACAAATGAGTGGAAAAGAGATAACAGTGGCTCATCCTTGGTGTCTGGCTGGGCTTTTATGAGTTTCCAGCAACTTTTTGTGTTGGTAAGTGAGATTTATCTGCCTACAAGTTGCAAAAAGAGGACTCATCAAATTCTTTCCTCAGGGTCCCCACCTTGAGGGATGCTTTCAGGGTAGCCCAGCCTTAAAGCCAAGCATTTTTAGGGTATTTATAATGTCATTTCTGGGGCAAGGCTTAGTGGTAGGCTAGGCTGAAAAGGAACTCTACTCACCTGGAAGTTGAAAAAATGGCTTGGGGCAGGCCTGTGCTGGGAGCAGCCAATGTGTAACAGGCAAGTTTTTATAACCTGGATTGGTCTGTCCCCAGCCCTGAGCATATTTGCTCACCCGCTAATTGGGACCAGTAATACCTACTCAGCCTCCCTCCCACCAATCCTGTGCTCCAATGGAGACCATCTTCATTTTTCCTACTAGAAAATTCAGTAAATACTAGATGTGAGAGTACTTTTTAAAAATCGTAAAAGGCTATAGAAATGCAAGGTGGTAGTATTACTCAAATGCTTTAGCACTGGTTGTCCGCCAAGTCCCTGTCAAAAGCCATTTTTATTTGCCAACAGCAAGACTCTACACTGTGACAACCCAGCTATTAGACACAGTGACTTTAGAGTTTTATTTTTGATGTGTGTATGTGTTTTAGGATTTTTAAAAATTGCCATACTTAAAGGAATTCACTCTTTTAATCCTCCCAGCTCATCAATCTCAGTTTCTCTCTCTCAATCTCTCAATCTTTTGATCTCTTTCTCTCTGTTGGCCTTTCTCTCTCTTTCTCTTTCTCTCTCTCTCTCTTTCTTTCTTAATACCAAGGCTGAGCATGTTCCTGGCCTTGGCAGAGGACCATACAGAGTACAGATGGCTTCATGTGGCTTCCTCCTTATCTGGTTATGGTCATGGCAGCAACAATAATTCAGAGTAATTGTGGCCGGCTGATAGAAATGGTCTGTAGTCTTCCATCCCCTGGCTCAAGAATCAGGGAGTATTTTCTCTATAGCTCAAAGTGGACCTGAGCTTCAGCGAGTAGAGTCCAGCAGTAGTCCAGTCCAGGGTGTCTGCCTGCCCTCCTGGGAGTTATATCAGAGACCTGCCTTTCTGGTTTTTGGCCTGCTGATGACTGTGTGACCTTGGGCATTCCCCTCAATTCTCAGCCTTAGCTTCTTCATCCATCAGGTAAGAATATGAATTTCTGCCCTGTATCACTTCTGTGAAATGGATATAAAAATATTTGGAAAACTGTAAAGGTAGGTGGCAAAATGGTTGCCATTATTACTGCCATTCTCTGTGCAGCTTGGACTCTTCAGAAGTAGGTTGTACCTTCAAATTGACAAAGAATTACCGCCCTCATGCTAGTCTGAGATTCTGCATTTAGTGCTGTAGGGGAAGTAGAGATAAGCAGTGGTTTGCTAGAGCCAGCGTTTGCTAGAGCCAGCTTGTACCAGCTTTCAAGAGCCAGTTGTGCACATCTCTTTTCAACTCCACATTCAGTGACATCACATTGGTAGACAAAACTGGCAATGGTGAGAGTAATTCCCACCATGGAAAATCAGCAAACACTGCAAATCTGCCTTTTCTTTCTCAGATATTCAGAACTGTTTCAGCCGTAAAGGAGCTGCCAATCTACCAGCGGGGTGTGTATGTGTGTGTGTGTGTGCATGTGTGTGTGTGCATGCACATGCATACATGCTATGGAAACGTGTTAAGTAAGCAAACACATGATTATAATAGATAAAAGTACTAAGTTGAACCATGTGATATTGCTATTTGTGCCAGTCAAAATAGCCAAGTATTAACAATTTCATAAGGTTGAACCTAATGGAATGTTATCTGTAGCAGGAAAGAGTACCTGGAATGGAAAAGGATTTCCCAAATCCCCTTAGATGATATAAGACTGAGATAGAGTTAGGCCCCAAAACTACTAGGTCCTTGTCTTAACCCTAAAGGCTCCAAAACCACTTTATTGCCTCTGATTCCTTATCAAAACAGATAAAACTCTGACATGAGAACCATAGTATAGATGGGGTAAGATAGCCACAGGTCTTTCATCTTATTGTCTTCTCTCAGTTAAAGGTTAAAGTTCAGGCCATATCCTTATGCTGTGGCCTCACTGTCTGAGCATACTTTCTCTTTCCTTCACTCTGGCTCTCTTTCTCTCCAATCCTGTGGGAATTCATAATGCCTGGCTAGATAAGATTTAATAAATATATGCCTCCCTGGGTGAGACTAATTGAAAAGCAACGAAGACATGTCTGGAAAACTGGGCCTCCTTTGCAGTTTCTGGGTTGAAAACAGCTGGATCCTTGTTGCAGCTCAGTGCACTCATCTGGGGAGTAGATGCTTAGGAGAAACATTTATCTTTGGTGGTCACGTACTCCCTGCCTGCACTTGAGTCACAAGCATAGCTTGTTCTAATCACAGTATACCCTCTATGTTACTGTCCTGATTATTAAAACTTCACACTCCTTTTTGTTTTTCTCATTCCTTTGATGAATTGATAACGTTCACAATAAAAGTGGAGGCAGAGCTTGGCTCTGGACCTTTCTCCACTAGAGCATCTGGTCCCCACACCCTCTCCTTTCTCCTACTAAGGTGTCTGGAGTAATCTTTTCATTCACCACCTTGGGGTTTGCTGACCAAACCCAACAACTCCGCCCTCACCACTCTGTATCTTGCATTCTGAAAGTGACAGAAATTAGAACATGTCCAGAAGAGAGCAAAAGAAAATGATTGTAACAGTTGGAAATAAAATCAATGAGGAAAGGTGGAAGGAATTTTGCCGTGAGAAAATAAATTTGCCTGTCAAAAGAATAATAGTATTCATGTCTCAAGAGATTGATATGCAGAGGATGCTATACTGCCTTTTTCCATTTCCTGAAGCCAGAAGAATTCAACCTTTTAGTTAATGGCATTACCAGCCAGCCAGGCTCCTAAATGGAGTTGTCATTGACTCTTTACTCTTGCTCAGAATCTACATCTAATCAGTTGCCGAATTCTATTGATTCTATCTCTTTAATATCTCTTGAACCATCCCCTCCTACCCATCTCAGCTGCCATGGTCCCAGATCAGGCCTTCATCCCTAGCCTCCACTGAACTCCATGCCTCCTCTCTCAGCTGAAGCCACCAGAATGTTCTTTAGAAATCACCCAACTGCTCAGGCTATGCCTCTCGTGAAGTCACTATTGTCTACGAAATCAAGGCTAATTTTCTCAACCTGGCATTCAAAGCCTTATATCTTATGGCTCCAACCTTTTCTTAGTCCCAGTTCTCACCACTCTATGTACTAGATGTTTTAACTGTTTCCTTGGCAGGCCATTGAGTATGATGTTAGCTGGGTTTTTGCTAGACACCCTTTATATCATGTTGAGAAAGTCTCTTTCTATTCCTAATTCATTGAATATTTTTTTCATGAAAGAGTATTGGATTTTGTCAGTTTTTTTTCTGTGTCTATTGAGATGATCATTTGATAGCTTTTGTCCTTTATTATATAGTATATTGCATTGACTGATTTTTGTATGTTAAACTAACCCCTTGTTTCTAGAATAAATTCCACTTTTGTCATGATGTCTAAACCTTTTTATAAGCTGCTAGATTTTGCTTGCTAGTATTTTTTTTAAAGATTTTATTTATTTATTTGACAGAGAGAGAGATAGCTAGAGCTAGAGCAGGAACACAAGCAGGGGGAGTGGGAGAGGGAGAGGCAGGCTTCCTGCCGAGCAGGGAGCCCGATGTGGGACTCGATCCCAGGACCCCAGGATCATGACCTGAGCCAAAGGCAGACGCTTAACGACTGAGCCACCCAGGCGCCCTGCTTGCTAGTATTTTGATGAGAATTTTTGTGTTTATTTTCATAAGAGAAATTCATCTGTATTTGTATTTTCTTGTGATGTCTTTATCTAGGTTTTGTGTCATAGTAGTATTGGCCTCATAAAATGAGTTGAGGGGGGTCCCCTTCCATTTTTTGGAAGAGTTTTTGAAGGACTGAGGTTAATTTTTCTTTAAACTTTTGGTAGAATTCACTAAGGAAGTCATATCATTCCAGGCTTTTCTTTGTAATAAGACTTTAGATTATTAATTCAATCTCTTTACATGTCTATTAGGATTTTCTATTTTTTTTGAGCCATTTTCAGTACTTTGTGTCTTCATGGAAATTTGTCCATTTCATCTAGGTCATCTAATTTTTTGGCATACATTTTTTCATAGTATTCCCTTATAATTCTTTTTATTTCTGTAAAATTGGTATTAATGTCCCCTCTTTTATTCCTAATTTTAGTAATTTGAGTTTTCTCTTTTTCTTAGTCACTTGAGGTAAAGGTTTGCCAATTTTCTTGAACTTTTCAAGGAACAACCTTTTGGTTTTGTTGATTTCCACTATTGATTTTGTTTATGTTTCATTTATTTATGCTGTATTCTTTATTTGAGCAGAAAGACATTAAAATGCCTTAATCTCTCACTTTGGCTGACTTTGAGGCTTTTCACAAGCTGAACATGAAAACTAAGGCAGAACTGAAAACTGCCTGCCTAAGTGTTGATGGCTCCCTCCAACATATACACTGAGATCCTTGGCAACAGCTGGAAAACAAATTAGTTCCAGGCATTTAAGGAAATCTCTATCCAATAATTAGCTGACCATTAAGTTAGCCATGCAGAGACTTCAATGGCCATGTATATCAAAGAAGTTAGTTGAGGAAAGCCAGTTAAAACAACAACAACAAAAAAACACAACAACTATAACAACAAACCCTAGAGAAGAGAGAAAATCTGATTTCCAGAGTTGCCACATTGTATTAGTTAAAAGGCCATTTTTTTGACAAAAAAATTATGACTCATGCAGAAAAAAAAAAAAGAAAAAGCAAAAAACAAAAATACCAAAAAGACCAAGTATGATCTATACAAAGAAAAAAGTGTTTAATAGAAATTGTCCCTGAGGAAGAACTTTGGACTCATTAGGCAAATAATTAAAATAAGCTATTTTAAATATGTTCAAATAACTCAAAAAAAATGTATTAGAACAATGTCTCACTAAATAGAGACTATTGATAAAGAGAATGAAAGTCTAATAAGGAACCAAATAAAAATTCTGGAGTTGAAAAGTTATATAACTGAAATGAAAAATGTATTAGTGGTGTTGAGTTATGTTCTCTCTATACCTAATATGTTGAGTTTTTATAATGAACAAATATTGAATTTTGTCAGGTGCTTTTTCTGCCTACTTTGATGATCATATGGGTTTTATTATTCCATTTTTTTAGTGTGATGTATCACATTGATTGATTTGCATATGTTGGACCATCCTTGCATCAGCTACATAAGTCCCACTTGATCATGGTAGATGATCCTTTTAATGGGCTGCTGAATTTAGTAAACTAGTATTTTATTGAGAATTTTTACATCTATATTCATCAGGGATATTGTTGTATAGTTTTGTTTTCTGCTAGTGCCCTTGTGTAATTTTGGTATCAGGGTGACACTGTCCTCATAAAATCTGATTTTGATTTTGATTTTGTTGGAAGAATTTGTGAAGGATAGGTAGTAACTCTTTTTTAAATGTTTGGTAAAATTCACCAGTGTAGCCATCTGGTCCTGGGCTGTTCTTTTTTGGGAGGTCCCTACTTATAATTTATTTATTCAGACTTTCTATTTTTCCCTGATTCAGTTTGTATGTTTCTAAGATTTTTTTTTTTTGGTTTCTAAGAATTTTTCCATTTTTCTAGGTTGTCCAGTTTGTTGGTGTATAGTAGTTTATAGCTTTAGATGAGGGCCTGATGGGTACTGGGAGAATCAATATCTCATGTGGTGACTTGAGGGATTAAAGGCAAGATGAGAGAAAGAAAGAGAGGGAAGAAAGGACATAGAGTCCTCATCTAGTGTTTGCCCTCCACCAGACACTGTAGCAGAATACTTCAAAAGACTTCTGTCCTACTTCTTTTCTTTTTTTAAAGATTTTATTTATTTATTTGACAGAGAGGGACACAGGAGAGAGGGAACACAAGCAGGGGGAGTGGGAGAGGGAGAAGCAGGCTTCTGGCCGAGCAGGGAGCCTGATGCAGGGCTCGATCCCAGGACCCTGGGATCATAACCTGTGCCAAAGACAGACGCTTAATGATGGAGCCACCCAGGCACCCTTGTCCTGTCTACTTCTTACTGCCAACTTTGCAAGCTAAAATGTATGTGGATGCCCACTGTAATGTAGGATAGCAAAAAAGACATGAAGAGATAGGCACTCTTGGCCAACATCTAGATGTGTACCCTTGGGCCTCAGCTTCCCTAACTGACCCCAAAGAGCTTGGAGTATATGCCCTTTGAAGACTCATTTGAGGATTTGGCCTGTGAATGGAAGTAGCAACTATCATTGTTGTGGTTATTTACCTTGTCCCTTTAGCTCATGAGGTTTCCCTGGTGACTGGGCTTTTGAAAACATGTAGTATTCTTTATCTATTGCTGTGTTACAAAATACCTTAAAAGTACTACAAAAGTGAGATAAACATTTTTATCTCACACAATTTGTGTGGATCAGGAATTCAGTAGTGACTTAGTTGGGTGGTTCTGTTTTGGGGCCTGTAATGAAGTTTCAGTCAAGACTTTGGCCAGGGCTTTAGTCATCTGAAGCTTTATTAGAGCTGGAAGATCTGCTTCCAAGATGGTTCTCCCACTTGACTAGCAAACTAATGTTAGTTGTTTTTCGGAGCTCTCAGTTTTTCACCATGTGGGCCTCTTTTTGGGGCTACTTGAGTGTCTTCATGACACAGCACCTGGATTTTCAGAGAAAGTGACCCAAAAGAGAACCATGACAGAAACTGTAATGTCTTTTATGATCTAGCCTCAGAAGTCACTTTTTCCACATTATCCTATTTGTTAAAAAGGTCAGCATTGCACAAGATTGGGACTACAGAAGGGTACAAATACCAGGAGGAAAAAATTATTGGGGGCTTTCTTGGATGCTGACTACCACATATACCATGCCGGTTTCATGACTATTTGTGTCTTTCTAGTGTCTGTCCTTCTGCTCTTTAATACAGGATCATTATACATATTTGTGTTGTTGGGCTCCTGACTAAGTGGAAAAGAGGGTGATGAGATAGATCCTGAGCTCCAGTTACCAAGTTTTGTACTTGCAGGGTTGCTTTATCCCAAAGGATGTGTGCCTTTATCTAATTTTCATTAGGGTACCATCTGAGATATTTGAGCCAAATATCACTCAGACTTGCCTACCTAATTCTATCAAAAACCTTGCTTTGACCTGCCCTTGACCACATCCCATTCTCACCCCTAGTTCTTACTTCAGACTGCCAGTTTTGCTGTTTGTCTTCTCTCCCAAACATCCCATTGTTCACCTTTCCCCAGTGAAGCTTCTGGTTTGTTATCCAGAGTCCTGTGCTTCTCAAACTCTTATTTGCCTAGGAATCCCTGGAAATCTTGTTTAAATGAAAATTTGGTTTCAGCCTGTCTTCATTCCTACCATGCCCATCTGTTGGTCCATAGATCACACTTTGAGTAGCAAGAATCTAGAGCCTGCCATGGGCTTCCTGCAGCTCTGCCCACTTTGGGACAGAGAATAACAGTAACAACAATAATGATAATAATAGGAACTTCCTGATGATGTCAGGAACTTTTAAAAACATGATACAAAGACTAACTCATTTAATTCTGAAAATAACCCCGTGAGATATGTCTGTTGTCTTAACTCCCATTTTATATAAGAGAAAACTGAGGCACAGAACAGCCAAGCTCTTTTATGGGGAAATACGCAGTGGCTTCTCCAAGGACATACAGCTAGTGAATGGTAGAGCCAAGATTCTAATCCAGGTGTTCTGGCACCAGAGTCCTTCCTTCAAACTTCATCATTACATTGTCTCTTGTTTAATCACCTACATTTGCCTGGACTGTGTTAGGGGTTTTCTACATAGTCTCTCATTTAATCACTATGAGCTAGGCAATGTTGTTCCATTTTATAAATATGCTTAAGTAATTTACTCAAGATCACATAGCCCAGAAAATTGCCACAGGAATCAAATCCATAGCTGTATGACTCCAAAGCTCACGCATGAATTTGTTTCAGAACATCTCCCTTAGCTACTTGTCAAGGTGCCAGAGATTTGAGACTTTTTAGTCACTCAAGGCCCCTTACTCAAAGTAATTCCCCTCATGGGAGAACAAACAGTTTATGCTCTCAACTGAATGAATATACAATGCTGCTTAGAGAAGCCAGTGCTTGCTTGCTTTATTTATTTATTTATTTATTTATTTATTTATTTATTTATTCACTTACTTACTTACTTACTTAATTTATTATGTTGTGTTAGTCACCACACAGTATTTCATTAGTTTTTGATGTAGTGTTCCCTGATTCTTTGTGAATAACACCCAGTGCTCATTGCAATATGTGCCCTCCTTAATACCCATCACCGTGCTAACCCATCCCCCGACCCCCTCCCCTCTGAAACCCTTAGTTTGTTTCCCAGAGTCCATAATCTCTCATGGTTTGTCTCCCCCTCTGATTTACCCCCCTTCATTTTTCCCTTCCTTCTCCTAAAGCCAGTGCTTTCTAAGAGTGAGGGGGATGGTCCTGAGGATCCAGGGCCCAGGCCTTGCATACAGAGGTGGAGTGAATGGTTTGGAAAGAAGCAGAATAAATGTCATTGGCAAACTGTGAAGTCTTTACAGTTTTTCTATGTCCTTTGAAGCTCCTGGGAGGGTGTGGGATTATGGAGAAAATAGTGTTGTATGGGCCTCTTTGAAGACACATTGTTATTTGGGGGAAGTGAGTCAGAGCCCTGCCAGGCAATGTTTTCCTAGCCTGGTCAGGAAGGTGAACTGACATCCTGTGGTGGAGACTAAAAAGCCCAAGGACACTCCCTTGAGCATCTCAACAGAAAGCATCTTGAGATACCCTAAGATACCCTGGAGGCTCCTTGTACCCACTGCCCCCCAGATTGAGTGCCCAAAATCTCCCTCATCCACATCTCCCTTCCTTAGACCTGGCAGAACTCTTGATTCTTTGCCTCAGCTCTTAAAAGTTAGTCTCCCTTATCTGCCCCCACCCTTCCCACCAGGCTGAAATCACACCACTCTTCTCAACTCTTGATGTTCCTTCCCTTGTTTACTGAGACCTGCAAATTTTTCAGGGGGGAGCTAGACCTTATTTCCACAGAAAAGAATCAGAATGCTAAATTCACAGAATGTAGAATGCTGAACCCTCTGGGTGAGAAAACATGAAGACTGACATTTCCTTCTATTCCCGCCAAGGAACAAGTAACAGGGGTCTCTATGGGAGGAACATAGCAGTGGGAGGCAGAAGGCCTGGGAATATTTCCTGGTTCTCCCACTACTAGGCTGTGTGAGTTTAGGTGCATTCCTTCTCATCTCTGAGCCTCAATTTCCCCATCTGAAGCCTGAAAGAATGGGGCTAGATGGTGTCTGAGAGCTAATGCTGCTCTCACATTCTGTGCCTTATATTTCCTGGGAGATGTAAGTCACTGAGAACAATAACAGCAACAGTAAGAATAACTAACATTAATTGAGCACTTAATATGTGCTAGGCACTGTTATAAATGCTTTAAATATATATTTATTGAATTCTTAATTAGTATTAGTAAACTTAATAGTGAGGATTCTATTCTATGGGGTAGATATTATTATCACCATTTTACACATATGTAAACTAAGGCACAGAGAAATTAAATGATCAACATGACACAGGTAGTGAGAAGAGGATATCCTAGCACAATAATTGTACTGAAGGCCCAGAAAGGGAAGTTCCAGGAAGAGGCTGTGCCTCCTTTTATCACCCACCTTCTTTAGTTTCAGTTTCTTTTTCATTCTCTTTTGTAGTATGCTTTGGTCTACCTCAGACCCCAATAGCCAAAGACCAAATCAGTCAACATTCTTTACACTTAAGAGTCCAGTAAACCCCAAGGACTTGGAGAGAAGGCGATTGCATGACAGGAGGTAGTTCCTCCCATCTATCACAGTACCAGATGGTCTTCCTTTAGAACAGAGGAGCTAGGGATTAGAATCATGGAGGTCTGGGAAAACAAGGCCAAGAAAAAAGGGACGTGCAGATTCTGGTGTTCTGGCATTTGCCCTTAACACTGAGGAAGATGATGGTTTTTTGTATAACTGGACATTCTTAAAAAAACATATGGCCACTTCCCACAGGAGCCATTGTCTATACACTGAGCTGAGCTTCAGTTTTGCTTCCTTTACTTTTTATGGTAGCATCAAACCCAGCAGAGGAAGAAAGTGCTTGGGGAGAGTAGTGTTCCCAAGTAATAACAAGCTTCGGGGTCTAAGGATGGCAATCCTTCCACCCTTATCTCTGTCCCAGTCTGGAGGACTTCTAGGAACTGGGTCTATTGAGGCTACTGTAGGGCATATTTGTGTTCACCCCTATGGATGGGGCCTGTTTAGTCTGTTCAGATTACCTTAACAGGATACCATAAACTGCGTGGCTTTTAAATAACACACATTTATTTCTTACAATCTTGGATCCTGAGAAGTCCAAGGTCAGGGCACCAACAGATTTGGTGTCTGATGAGAGCTCACTTCCTGGTTTATAAATGGCAATCTTTTCTCTGTATTCTTACATGGTGAAGGGGCAAGAGAGCTCTCTGGGGTTTCCTGTATAAGGGCATGAATACCATTCATTTGGACTCCACTGCCAAAACCTCATAAAGGCCCCACCTCAAAATACCATTATATTGAGAATTAGTTTTAACATATTAATTTTGGAAGAACACAGATAGCTCTAGTTCTATTGATTAAAAAAAAATAGATGTTTTCTGAGCATCTGACCTGTGACAAGCTTTGGACATCAGGGATGTAGATATCACAGTTATTTCCCTTCAGGGAATCAGTTTATACCCCATCAGAAAAATAATAAAACACCATGATTAGTGGTTTAACAGAAGGGGAGCAAAGTGCTCTGGCAGCACAGAAGAAATAGAGATTAATTCTGAAAGTCTCTGTAGTAATAGAGGGCTTCTCAGAAGAGGGGACATTTTAGAGAAATCCTAAAACATAACTAGTATTTTGACAAGAATAAAAGTGGAAGGTATTGCTGGAAAGACAGCATGAACCAGGCCCTGGAGACATGAAGGTACATAGCATGTTTGAAGACTAGAGTCATGCAGAGTGGCTAGAATATGAGATAAAAGTATAGGAAAGGGAATGAAAAGAGATGGGCCTGAAGTAGAAAAGGGCCAGATTACAAAGTTTCTTGGATGAAGATTTTTTTAATCACAAGAGATTTTTAAAATCTAGTTTGGAGGCAACTGAAGCTGAGGAAAAGTTTTAAGCAAAAGAACAAATGGATAATATAGTAATAATAATAATAAGTACTTATTAAAAGATAATTACATGCCAGGACTTGTGCTAAGTACTTTATGCATATTTTGTGTTATTTAATACCACAACTACCTTATGAGATGTATAGAATGAGAGACTGGTTCCATTTTGTGACTGAGGGCACAGAGCAGTTTAGGTAACTGTGTAAGTTAAACTGTGTTCAGTTTTGGAGCTTTCCATATATCCACTGCCCTTATGAATGGTCTGAGGCCAGTGCCAGGAAACTCATAAAACCTCAGCTCATCTTCCTTTGGTTTTCCTCTCTGGGCATCAAATGAGAGTGTCTGAGAAAGTCAAGATCTTGCTAGGATCTGGGATAGAGGGGCCCTGCCTGGTCCAATTCAGGTTTTCATGCTTGCTCCAGGCCTGAGTGCCAGAACTTGGCTGTTGTGGAAGACTCCCCTGAGGGTTAGAGGGCATGCTCTGTAGTCTTACCTCTGCCACTCACCTGGGCACACCTCCTACACTCTCCAGGCCTCAGTCTCATCACTTGTGATCAATAGGAGGGGGGGATTCATTCTTTCAGTAAGTGTTTACTTAGCACCTACTATGTGCCATGCACTGTTCTGGGAGCTGGAGGTATAGTGGTGAATAAGGCTAACATTCTAGTGGTGAAAAAATAAACAAATAAATGATGATTTTAAATGGTGATGAGGACAATAAAGAAAGCAAAATGCGTGATGTGATTACAGTGTAACTAGGCAAAGGAGGCAGCACTGGTAGACTGAACGGGGAGGGCTTCTATAAAGAGGTAACACTTCAGCTGACACCTGAAGGAAGAAAAAAAAATCCAGTGGTTCATAGTAAAGACAGAACATCCCAGGTAATGAAAACAGCAAATACAAAGTCCCAGCAGTAGGAACTACCTTTGTGTGTTTGAAAGAGAGAAGGACGGTGGGTTTGGTATGTAGTTAAGCATGTAAAACTTGAGTGTAAAATTAAGTCAAGGAAGAGACAGGGACTAGATCACATGTGGATTTCTAAGCCACAAAATGGAGTTTGGATTCATTCTAAATGTGATCGGAAACTATTAGGGGGTTTTAAGTAAAGGCATGACATAATCTGATGCAGGTTTTTAAACATGATGTCTCTGGTTGTAGGATGGAGAATGCTTGTAGCAGTGGAAGTGCTATGATGAAGCTATCATACTAATCCATATGAGATATGATTGGTAGTTCAGACTAGGGTTAGTGGAGGAAGAGATGCATGATTGGATTTGGGATATGTTCTGGAGACAGAATTGCTAGGATTTGTTGATGGCTTAGAAATTGGGAGAGAGCTGAGAGAAAGAGATAAATCAAAGATAACTCTTAGGTTTGGGATTTTTGTGCAGTAAGACTGATGTATGTGTTATTTCCTGAAATGAGAAAAAAAAAAAAAAAACTTGGTAAGGAAGCAGTGTAACCAATGGACTCTGGATCCAGGCTGCCTAACTTCAAATCTCAATGCTGTAGTTTGTAGCCTTGCACAAGTTATTTAACCTCTCTGGACCAGTTTCCCCATCTGCTATGAACAATGGGGTATAGGTGCCCCATATTTTCACTACACTTGCATCTTTCGGGTACATACCCAGTAGTGCAATTGTTGGGTAACTGGGTAACTCTATTTTTAACTTTCTGAGGAACCTCCATACTGTTTTCCAGAGTGGCTGTATCAGCTTGCATTCCCACCAACAGTGTAAGAGGGCTCCCCTTTCTCCACATCCTCACCAACATTTGCTGTTACCTGTTTTGTTAATATTAGCCATTCTGACTGGTGTAAGGTGGTATCTCTTTGAGTTTTTGATTTGTATTTCCCTGATGGCAAGTGATGTGGAGCATTTTTTCATGTGTCTGTTGGCCATTTGTATATCTTCCTTGGAGAAATATTAGTTCATGTCTTCTGCCCAATTCTTGACTGGATTATTTGTTTTTTGGGTGTTGAATTTGAGTTCTTTATAGATCCTGGATACCAGCCTTTTATCTGTTATGTCATTTGCAAATATCTTCTCCTATCCTGTAGCTTGCCTTTTAGTTTTATTGACTGTTTCCTTTGCCATGCAGAAGCTTTTTATCTTGATGAAGTCCCAATAGTTCATTTTTGCTTTTAGAGACATGTCTTGCAAGAAGTTGCTATGGCCTAGGTTGAAGAGGTTATTGCCTTTGTTCTTCTCTAGGATTTTGATGAATTCCTTCTCACATTTAGGTCTCTCATCCATTTTGAGTTTATCTTTGTGTATGGTGTAAGAGAATGGTCCAGTTTCATTCTTCTACAAGTGGCTATCCAATTTTCCCAGCACCATGTATTGAAGGCCTGTCTTTTTTCCATTGGATATTCTTTCCTGCTTTGTCAAGATTAGTTGACCATAGAGTTAAGGGTCCTTTTCTGGGCTCTCTATTCTGTTCCACTGACCTATGTGTGTGTTTTTGTGCCAGTACCATGCTGTCTTGATGATCACAGCTTTGTATTATAGCTTGAAGTCAGGCATTGCGATACCCCTATCTTTGGTTTTCTTTTTCATCATTCCTCTGGCAATTTGGGGTCTTGTTCTATACAAATTTTAGGATTGTTTTCTCCAGCTCTGTGAAAGATGTCAGTGGTATTTTGATAGAGATTGTACTGAATGTGTAGATTGCTCTGGGCAGCATAGACATTTTCAAAATGCTTAATCTTCCAATCCATGAACATGGAATATTTTTCCATTTCTTTGTGTCTTCCTCAATTTCTTTCATAAATGTTCTGTAGTTTACAGAGTATAGATCCTCTATCTCTTTAGTTAGGTTTATTCTTAGGTATCTAATGGGTTTTGGTCCTATTGTAAATGGAATTGATTCCTTAATTTCTCTTTCTTCAATTACATTGTTAGTGTATAGAAATGCAACTGATTTCTGTGCATTGATTTTGTATCCTGCCACATTGCTTAATTGTTATATGAGTTCTAGCTATTTGGTTTGGAGTCTTTTGGGTTTTCCATATAAAGTAACATGTCATCTGTGAAAAGAGAGAGTTTGACTTCTTCTTTGCCAGTTGGATGCCTTTTATTTCTTTTTGTTGTCTGATTGCTAAGACTAGGACTTCTAGTACTATGTTGACCAACAGTGGTGAGAGTGGGCATCCCTGTCGTGTTCCTGACCTTAAGGGAAAAGCTCAGTTTTTCCCCATTGAGGATGATAATCACTGTGGGATTTTCGTAGATGACTTTTATGCTATTGAGGTATGTTTCCTCTATCCCTACACTCTGAGGTGTTTTAATCAGGAAAGGATGCTGTATTTTGTCAAATGCTTTTTCTACATCAATTGAGAGGATCATATGGTTCTTGTCATTTCTTTTATTAGTGTGATGTATCACGTTGATTGATTTGTGAATGTTGAAACACCCTTGCATCCCAGGAATGAATCCCACCTGGTTGTGGTGAATAATCCTTTTAATGTACTGTTGGATCCTATTGGCTAGGATCTTGTTGAGTATTTTGGCATCCATGTTCATCGGGGTATTGGTCTGTGATTCTCCTTTTGGATGGGGTCTTTGGATTTGGGATCAAGGTAATGGTTGCCTCATAGAACAAGTTTGGAAGTTTTCCTTCCATTTCTATTTTTTTAAATTTTATTTTATTATGTTATGTTAGTCACCATACAATACATCATTAGTTTTTGATATAGTGATCCACGATTCATTGTTTTCATATAATACGCAGTGCTCCATGCAGTATGTGCCCTCCTTAATATGTATCACTGGGCTAACCCACCCCCCACCCCCTTCCTCTCTAAAACCCTGTTTGTTTCTCAGAGTCCATAGTCTCTCATGGTTCATCTCTCCCTCTAATTTACCCCCTGCCTTCATTTTTCCCTTCCTTCTCCTAATGTCCTCCATGCTATTCCTGATGTTCCACAAATAAGTGAAACCCGATGATAATTGACTTTCTCTGCTTGACTGATTTCATTTAGCATAACCTCCTCCAGTCCCATCCATGTTGATATAAAAGTTGTGTATTCCTCCTTTCTGATGGCTGAGTAATATTCCATTGTATATATGGACCACATCTTCTTTATTCATTCATCTGTTGAAAAGCATCTTGGCTCTTTCCACAGTTTGGCTATTGCGGACATTGCTGCTATGAACATTGGGGTAAATACCCAGGAATGCAATTGCTGGGTCATAGGGTAGCTCTATTTTTAATTTTTTGAGGAACGTCCACACTGTTTTCCAAAGTGGCTGTACCATCTTGCATTCCCACCAACAGTGTAAGAGGGTTCCCCTTTCTCCACAACCTCTCCAACATTTGCTGTTTCTTGCCCTGTCCATTTTTGCCATTCTAACTGGTGTAAGGTGGTATCACAATGTGGTTTTGATTTGAATTTCCCTGATGGCTAATGATGATGAACATCTTTTCATGTGTCTGTTAGCCATTTGTATGTCTTCTTCAGAGAAGTGTCTTTTCACATGTCTGCCCACTTTCTGACTTAATTATTTGTTTTTTAGGTGTTGAGTTTGAGAAGTTCTTAATAGATCTTGGATACTAGCCCTTTGTCTGTAGTGTCATTTGCAAATATCTTCTCCCATTCTGTGGGTTGCCTCTTTGTTTTGTTGACCTTTTCCTTTGCTGTGCAGGAGCTTTTTATCTTGATGAAGTCCCAGAAGTTCATTTTTGCTTTTGTTTCACTGGCCTTTGGAGATGTATCTTGAAAGAAGTTGCTGTGGTTGATGTCAAAGAGGTTACTGCTTATGTTTTGCTCTAGGATTTTGATGGATTCCTGTCTCACATTGAGGTCTTTCATCCATTTGGTGTTTATCTTTGTGTATGGTGTTAGAGAATGGTCCAGTTTCATTCTTCTGCATGTGGCTGTCCAATTTTCCCAGCACCATTTATTATATTTTTTAAACAACTTTAGTAGAATAGGTATTATTTCTTCTTTATTTTTTTAAATTTTATTATGTTATGTTAGTCACCATACAATACATCATTAGTTTTTGATGTGGTGATCCACGATCTATTGTTTTCGTATAACACCCAGTGCTCCATGCAGTACATGCCTTCCTTAATACCCATCACTGGGCTAACCAATCCCCCTCCCCCTTCCCCTCTAAAACCCTGTTAGTTTCTCAGAGTCCATAGTCTCTCATGGTTCACCTCTCCCTCTGATTCCCGCCCCCCTTCATTTTTTAAATGTTTGGTAGAATTACCCTTGGAAGCCATCTGGCCCTGGACTTGTTTTATGGGGAGGTTTTTGATTACTGCTTCAATTTCCTCACTGGTTATTGGTCTTTTCATTTTCTACCTCTTCCTGTTTCAGTCTTGGTAGTTCATAAGTTTCTAGGAATGCACCCATTTCTTCCAGATTGCCTAATTTTTTGGCATATAGTTGCTCACAACATGTTCTAACAATTGTATTTCCTTGTTATTGGTCATGATCTCTCCCCTTTCTTTCATGATTTTGTTAATCTGTGTCCTTTCTCTTTTCTTTTGGATAAGTCTGGCCAGAGGTTTATAAATCTTATTAATTCTTTCAAAGATCCAGCATTGATCTGTTCTACTGTTATTCTGTTTTCTATTTTATTGATTTCTGCTCTAATCTTATTATTTCTCTTCTGCTTGGTTTAGGCTTTATTTGTTTTTCTTTCTCCAGATCCTTTAGGTGTAAGCTTAGTTTGTGTATTTGTGATTTTTCTCATTTTTTGTAAGAGGCTTGGATTGTTATGTACTTCCATCTTAGGACCGACTTTGCTGTATCCCATAAGTTTTGGACCAATGTGTTTTCATTCTCATTAGTTTCCAAGAATTGTTTAAGTTCTTCTTTAATTTCCTGGTTGACCCATTCATTCTTTAGTAGGATGCTCTTTAACCTCCATGTGTTTGAATTCCTTCCAAATTTCCTCTTGTGATTGAATTCATTTCAAAGCATTGTGGTCTGAAAATATTCAGGGAATAATCTTAATCTTTTCATATTGGTTGAGACCTTAATGTGACCCAGTATGTCATCTATTCTGGATAAAGTTCCGTGTGAACTCTAGAAGAATGAGTATTCTGGTGATTTAGGATGGAATGTTCTGTATATATCTGCGAAGTCCATCTGGTTCAGTGTGTCATTCAAATCCGTTGTTTCCTTGTTGATCTCCTGCTTAGATGATCTGTCTATTGCTGTGAGAGGTGTGTTGAAGTCCCCTATTATTAATGTCTTATTATTCATAGGTTTCTTTATTTTGGTTATTATTGTTTTATATAATTGGTGCACCCACATTGGGGGCATAGATATTTATAATTGTTATATCTTCCTTTTGGATAGACCCTTTAAGAATGACATAGTGTCCGGGCACCTGGGTGGCTCAGTTGGTTAAGCGACTGCCTTCGGCTCAGGTCATGATCCTGGAGTCCCGGGATCGAGTCCCGCATCAGGCTCCCTGCTCCGCAGGGAGCCTGCTTCTCCCTCTGACCCTCCCCTCTCTCATGTGCTCTCTGTCTCTTTCATTCTCTCTGTCTCAGATAAATAAATAAAATCTTAAAAAAAAAAAAGAATGACATAGTGTCCTTCTACATCTCTTATTACAGTCTTTGGTTTAAAATGTAAGTTGTTTGATAGGAGGATTGCTACTCTGTCAACGTCTAGTGCGTTGGGGTCCCTGGGTAAGGGTCTACGAAAT